>NC_068997.1:53787125-53789433 GCF_001194135.2 Octopus bimaculoides | reverse complement strand
ATATATATACACACACACATGTGTGTGATTGTGTGCGAGTGTCTGCATGTGTTTGTGTGTTTTGTATGTGTGCGTGTGATTCCTTAAAAGACATCACAGAAAGCATTAAAAAAACTTTATTATCTGAATAAGACGACCAACCAAGCGTTTGTTACATTGCTGCCATTGACGAAGTAACTGTATGAATGTCACAATGATGAGTTTTCATAGGGAACAAGTTGTCACACAATACTAATTTCTCATTCCAGTATCCAGAGATTGCGTGCATTGCGCATGCGTTAGTTTCCTGGCCATTCGTTTATAAGCTATTTCCTCCTCTGATTTCCTCTGCTTCCATGATTTTTTGTGGAAATTCATATATGGACGCGGCTTTCATTTTGTGTATGTATGGATGTGAGTGCGTATATATGTGTCTTATGGTGAGTTCATATCCGTGTATTTTAGTTATTTCTTTGTACGTGTATGAAGTTCGGAATATGCGTATGCATATACATATTAGTATATCTATCATTCGTATATATGACATAGTTATTTATTTATATATATCCGCATATACATGTATCAAGATGCTTACATATCTCATCGGTTGTTTTTTGTTTCAATTTTCTTCAATATGAAGAATTTCGTTTGTATTTTGACCAAGTGTTTTCCGAATATTTTTTCATTTAGTAAATTTCTTAAACAACTTGGAATAAATTCCTTCATTCACTTCTAAATGAACTAAATAAATGAAAGCAATATAAATAAGAAGGTTTTCTCCAAATGTCTTTACTGTTTTAGCTGAAGACAGGTTACCTATCATTTCTGTATATTTATATGATTTTCTAGTTTACAAATTTTATATAAACATCTGATGCGCAAGTATGTGGACCTCCATGTTCATGACATGTAGACAGCCATTATCCTGTTGAAATATAAGAGCTTGTTTCATTCCATGATATGTTCTTCTTGTCAATCCGGACAGACACGATACAGATTATTGTAACCAGATCTTACACATGTGACATGTCTGCTACATACTTATATAAATTCTTCTCACTTTTCATGTCAAAGATGTCAGCATAATATCTACTAAGCACAAATGACGTTTCGTTGTAGCCGCTAATTTATTCTAACTTTTCTGAGCAAGGAATCTAAAAACGATGTAGTTAATAGTTCCATTGTGATGGTTATATAATTGGTGTTTGATGATTGTCTTTCATTTTAGGTATTTGATTCTTCAGATCAAACAGATTTCAAAGACACTGGTGGTATTATACTTCGGCAAGAGTTCTACCATTTAGAGAAAGTGACAGAAAACTTAATCTAAACTTCTGTTAGGAGATTGCGATGTTTCGAACAGAAAACACTCTTCAGTCTCCACTTGTAAAGGTAGAACAATAGTTCCTTAGCTACCGCAAAATTATGAGACCGGCTGGGGAACACAAAACATCGCGACAGTTCACACACAGATAGGAAGTACTAAGAAAATAAAAGCAGCATGGAGAGGAAGACGGGGTTGTTTAAAACTGCACTGTACAGTTAAAACCAGATACTGTATTTCCGATTTCCTCCAGAATGTCTTATTCACTGTTGGCATTCACACTGTTTTAATTTCATTTCTCGAGTTCTGATAGTTATTAGCGAATGAGAGGCATTTAATTTTTTTTTTTTTTTTTTGAATTTTTACTCATGTCATTTATTCACTTCTATTTTTGTTAACAATATTTTCTCTTATGCTGTGCTTATGAAATCCATTTACTTCAGAGTGTATATATCTTTCTTTCCATTTTATTGTTTCTTTATACACGAAGAAAAGGAAACGTGTTTGTTTCATCATATTCATTTGTTTCTCTAATCAATATATAATTTTGATTTGAAAGAACACCAAATATAAGTCGTTTTCTACCAGCACAAAGACTTGGGTGCATTTCGGATGAGAAACCTATTGAAGATTAACACAAATTTTCTGTTTGATCATTGCCTGAACCAACTATCGATATTTTCCCGACATCGTTATCTACCTTTAGATGTAAGATATTGATGCCTGTTTGTGTCATGTTCCAGATGTAACATTTACAAATGGCGGCAACATTGACACACCAAGGAGCGTCTATGTGGCCGATCGACCTGCTAGGTCAAAATAGCCGATCGATTAGAGCGAAAGCATTAGTGATTTCTGGGGAAACAATAGATATTATCAGAGAAATTCCATGAGCCAGTGACATTTTGCAAGTGAACTGTATTAGAGTTTACAATAAGTTAATCTTACATCCAAGAATATATATATATATAAAAGTATATATATATATATATATATATATATATA
>NC_068997.1:53782313-53784267 GCF_001194135.2 Octopus bimaculoides | reverse complement strand
TAATCCTTTTATAGAGGAGTAGGGATAGGAAATAGAAGTGAGGGAGTAATTTCAAAGACAAATATTCAGGGACAATAAATTTTAGACAGATAATTAGAAAGTGAGACTCTTATCGTCTTATAACTGTGTCTGTTCAATGTATCTGATGTTGAAAACTAAATTTATTACATTCTACAACTTTATTTGTATGAAATTCGTTACCCATAATACAACCAAGTTGACCCAATTTATCTTTCCGGCCTTCGTAGCGAATCATCAGAACAATTTCCCCTCAAATCAGAAATCGGAGAATATTTTGCAGCATAATGTAGTCCATATAGGCATAGACATGGCTGTATAGTTCCTTCCCAAAGACCTGATTCCAGGTTCAGTCCCACTGCAGGGTACCTTGAGCAAATGATTTCTACAATAGACTAGGGCTGACCAAAGCCTTCTGTGGTGATTTTGTTGACGGAAACTGAAGGCCCTTTGTGTACATAGACATATAATAGACATATATATATATATATATAATTAAAATTAGAGTTCAGCAAAAATTGCTTCACCACACACCGAAATTTATCTGTATATCAATATCTATATCTATTTATCTATTTCTACATGCGTGTGCGAGTGTGTGTGTGTGTGTGTGTGTGCGCGTGTGTGTGTGTGTGTGTGTGTGCGCGCGTGTGTGTGTATAAACAATATATTGAGGGTTACACATAGATGTACAACTGTATATGGTATTCATAACTTATGTAAATACAGCATAGTACAATCAACGTGCTATTATTAAGTCATTAAGAAACCCATAATTAATGCGCAAAGCATATTGTTTGATGTTCTACCTATTCTGCCACTTCAAGGCTATGAGGTCATAGTTTTGTCACACTCTGTGTCACGCTGAATCTCCCCAACAACTACATTAAGAGTACACATATCTGTGGAGTGCTCAGCCACTTGCACGTTAATTTCACGAGCTGGTTGTTCCGTTGATCGGATCAACTGGAACCCTCGTCGTCGTAACCGACGGAGTGCCGTAGTAGAATATATATGTGTATGTGTGTGTTTAGGTGTGTGGGTATATGTTTGCGTATCTGTGTGTATTTGTGTGTGTGTGTGTGTGTGTTTCATGAGTTTATGCCACCATTTTTAGTTTACCCGTTCCCTCCTTGAAAGCTTTCCCTGCTCAAGTACATCAGCACTTGATACAATGCATCAGTTTACTTTTAAGTCGAAGCTGGATGTCAACTATTTCAGTTTTAATTATAGATTCTTTTACTTTCAAAATCTCTCCAGTTTAAAATAAAATAATATCTTAATCCATATCCAATAGGCTTCTTCCAATTCAGAAACATTTGAACGAGATCTAGTTTTAATCTACTCAACTGTAGTTATCAAGTCAGCTTTCATCAGCTTATCATCATAGTTTAACCCACTTAAGTCACTTATGAAGCTGCCAGATCCTCGCTGCCATCTTTTCTTTCAACCACCTCCACTAAATATTGTCTTCTCAACTATCTCTGCTGCATCACAAACCGCTGACGAAGGAATTCTGGTCACTAAGTAATTCGCTAATATTTTTCTTGGAATGTCTTCATATTCTAAAGCCAAAAGACAAACACTAAAATAAAATAAAATTTTAAAAAAACATACGGAAATAACTTCGTTTAACATTGTTTAATTGAAATTTATTAAAGTTAAACAATCAACTAGAGTTTCTAAAAATAAGATATTTTACTAGGGATGTGACAGTTTGAAAAACTAACTGTTACGAGTGGTGGAGAGACCTAGAACAGGGCAAAAGTTTAAACCTTGTTCAGTGCTACGTTCATTTCGGAATTAAGTGGTACTTCATTGCGAGGAGTAACACCTAGTACAAGCTCGTCGTTCTCTCTTACAATGAAATTTCCTTGTGTTTACGAGAATATACAAAGATGTAAATATATATATATATATATATATATATATATAT
>NC_068997.1:53779425-53781459 GCF_001194135.2 Octopus bimaculoides | reverse complement strand
TGTTGTGTGTGTGTGTGGTGGTGGTGGTGGTGGTGGTGGTATTAATGGTGGCAGTGGCGATGCTAGTGGTGTTAGTGGGGGAAAAGGTGGTGGCGTTGGTAGTTGTGGTGGTTGTGACAATGTTGGTAGTGGTGGTGGTGCTTGTGATAATGGTGGTAGTTGTGGTGATGGTGGTGGTAATGTTAGTGAAAGTGATGACGGTGTGAGTGGTGGTCGGGTGGTGGTAGTGGTGGTGGTGTTTTCCATTTAATCTTTTCCATCGTGTGAGCGAGGTTTCTCTCTTGGGTTGCTGCTATTATTCTTTTTCGCTTTTGTTCAAGAGTCGTGTCTTGGTGCGCTTTTAGCATATTTTGGTAACTTTATCTTCTGGCAGCTGCTAAGTTGTTTCATGACGGAAGTGTGTGCGTGTGTGTGTGTGTGTGTGTTTGTGTGCGTTTGCGCGCGCGCGTGTGTGTGTGTGTGTGCGTGTGTGTGTGTGTGTGTGTGTGTGTGTACAGCTGACGGGTGACAGCTCGTACAGTTGCTCCCCCGATTACTTTATGCAGATTCTTGTTGTCAAAGGAATATGGTGGGGGTGGATGGGGGTTGATTTAGTCTTGGAATGCTGGAACCTAATATTGCGCTGTACCATATTGTGCACGGAGAGAAGATCTCTGTCGTCTGCGAATGGCTCCAGGTCCGTAGATCCAACTGGTGTTGGTTTGTTTACGTCCCTGTAACTAAGCGGATTGGCAAAATATCCAATATAACATTTTTGCTAACGTTAAGTAATTATTATGCGTAGGGTTATATAAGGCGGTGAGCTGGCAGAATCGTTAGCACAGCGGACAGAACGGTTAGTATTAATCTGTCTGTCTTTAAGTACACAGTTCAAATTCTGCTGAGGCAAAATTTACCCCTTATCTCTTTCAGGGACTGATAAAACAAATAACTGAGTCGATGTATTCAACTGAATTCTTCCCTCAAAATCTGCCGGACCTGTGCCAAACTTTGAAATCATTCTGTATAGCGTTCGAATGTAATAGCGTGGTAAATACGCTCTGACCGTATAAAACAATTACCAATAAGATATTTGTGAGCCTAGTAAATGCGAGATATATGATGGAAGAGATATGAATGTAAGATACGGTTGAAGCAATAAACTCTCAATTATAGAAGGTGGCGGAATGGTAGATACTTAGTGAGGGGTGAAGGAATTTTGGTGAAGAAACGTCTGCAATAATTGAGGGAATCATGACATAATGTAGATAAAGATGAGACTGAAGATTCGAAGGAATATATGAAAACAGTTAGTTCGGGTTGGCAGTGGAATAGAAAATATTTTGGGAGCGTCATTTCGCCACTAATAAAAACACACGCATTGATTCAGTTCCACTTTATTATTAGTCAATGGATTAAATATCTAAATACCTAATCGATAGATTGTTTAACTTCTTGGTTAAACAGTCGTTTCTTGTTTTTAATTTTACTCGTCAATGTTCATCGTTGCTATTGGCAGCCATTTAAGACAAAGTGAGGTTACAGATCGTTTCAAAGGATTCTCTCTCGGAAGACACACGTGTTCCCATACAGAATCTTCCAAAACAAATACAAGAAAGAACTTGTAAGGTATAAGTAATTTTATTATCAAATAATTTTTAGTGGGGTGGTTGATTTTGTTTTTAAAGTATATTTATTTATACAATGAAGGAGAGTTTTATATAGAAATTATAAGTTATAATTGTATAAATTTGTGCCAGCATCTGCAGTTATACATATAATTTAAATTTAAAATTTTTGATCGGAAGTATGTGTGTGTGTATGGGTATATGTGTGTGTATATATTTGCGTATGTGTTTAAGTATATATACGTTATATGTATTTATGCATATATATACACGCATATATACATTTATACACCCATGCATACATGCACCCGTGTATATATATGTGTGTATGTAAATATATGCATATATATATATATATATGTGTGTGTGTATATGCATATGTGCAAATATATATTCACTTAGCTATATCTGTATATATATATATATA
>NC_068997.1:53776243-53778033 GCF_001194135.2 Octopus bimaculoides | reverse complement strand
TATATATATAATATACGTATATATATATGCTCAGATATTTATATATACACCTGCATATATATACATATCTATGCGCCTGTGTGTACATATATGCATATGCATTTATATATGTTTATATATTTTTATATACAGGCACATTATATATTTGTTTTTCAAAATATATAGAAAGGGATAAACATATACAGACACAGATGTGTACGTGTACTTTCATCTCTATGAAATAAATATATAAATATATATCTATATATATCTACACACACACACACACACACACAGATATATATATATACAGAGTGGCCCAAAAGTATGTTTACCGTTTTTAGCTATCTCTTTCGCATTCATATTTTAACAATTTAGATCTGAATTATAAAAAAATATGAAACCATTATTTTATGCTAATTTAGTTAATTTTGTCAAAATCCCTTATTTTTTAGAAATTTAAATGTAATAGAATGATTTAAAGAAATTTTAAGTGCCTACGTCAGAACTGTAAACCTACATTTGGGCCACCTTCTATATCGGATATACATATCGTATATATATATATATATATATATATATATATATATATATATATATATATATATATATATATATATATATATGCATATGTACAGATATATTCGTATATATACATACACATAGCTATATTTACATATGCATGTATATAAACACTAGATATATATAAGTAACCATACTTATGTACATATCAATGAGAGATATTTATATATTTTTGTATAATGTGGAATCGTGTTACTGTTGGTCCAATGGCGCTCAACAACAGAGTTATTCATACACTCTCGTACAAACGGGAACATTGTGTCCCTCATCTCCTTCTTTTTGTATATATATATATATACATATGTGGGTGCTTTTGTGTGTGTTTGTGTGTGTGTGTGTGTGTGTGTGAGAGCGCTTATGGAAAAACATAAATAATAACAACAACAACAATAATAATAATAATAATAATAATAATAATAATAATAATAATAGTAATAAAAATTTCAATTATAGAAACATGGGCAGCTATTTTGTGGGGAGGGGAAAGTCGATTACATCGACCCCGGTATGCAACTGGTACTTATTTTATCGACTCTGGAGGGATGAAAGGGAAAGTTGACCTCAGCGGTATTTGAACTCAGAACGGAAGGACGGACGAAATGCCGCCAAGCATTTTATCCGGCGTGCTTAACGTTTCTGTCAACAATAATAGTGATGATGCCGACAACAACAACAGCAACAACCACTGCAACCAGAACCACTGCTGTTCTTTTCACCTCGTTCTATAACGAATAACACAGCAACACATAAAACAGTAACAATAAGAACAACATCGTCAAGTATAAGAAGAATATTAATAAGAGTAAAAGGAACGTCAATGGATCAAATCTTTACGTACCCTGCAGTGAATGGACGGTGGAGAAAGATTGAAGCTAAGCGAGAAAAGAGAAGCAGAAATGAAAATACTGGTGGAGGAAGTGCGGAAGGAAGATAGAAAGGAAGAAGGGAAAAAAAAGAAGGAAGGAAGGAAAAAAAATAAAGAAAATTAAAGAAATTAAAGAAACCAGTGCGCTAGTGCATTTGTGTGTATGTGTGTGTGTGTGTGCGTGTGTGCGTGTGTGTGTGTGTGTGTGTGTTGCGTTTGTTAATTAGAGTAAGCGATAATGACTGACGAAAATTAGAAAGCAAGACAGACACATGCACACGCATACGCACAGACACACACACATATCAAACACACGCACATGTATGTATGCTATTTTGTGTCTATGTATGTGTGCGTAAGTATA
>NC_068997.1:53773651-53775221 GCF_001194135.2 Octopus bimaculoides | reverse complement strand
ATATATATATATATATATATATAAATATATACATAGACACATATGTATATATGTATATACACATCAAAAACGACACAAGCAGACATATACATTACTTCTAGAATAATTCTACATACTAACACCAAGAAAATAACTTGTTTACTATTAATTATACTTCACTGAACCTCAAAGAATTTTTATTCTGTGATGTCTCCAAATGCAAATTTAGTTTGTATGAATAAGATTTATCTATATAGGCGCGGGCGTAGTTGTGTGGAAAGAAGCTTTCTTCCAAGCGACATACTCCAAGTGCAATCCCACATCGTGGTGTCATACGCTATAACCTCGGGCCGACCAAAGCCTTGTGAATAGATTTGGTAGACGGGAACTGAAAAAAGTGGTCATATATATATATATATATATGACAATTGCAGCGTGGAAGGTGTTTATAAGCCATTTAAAATAACACACAAAAGCCGTCAGATTCACTTCAACATTTCAATTTAATTTGTCAAAATATTTTCGTCGCTTTGAGATCGCGACCTGTTCACTGACAAAATTCCGTGCTGCATCTGAGAAAGTAACAGTCAGTTCATGATATATATGTACGTATGTGGAACAGTGACAAAGTTCAGAATGTGTTATGAGACGTATTTACCATCAAAAAGTTTTCTTAGTATAAAAATGTGTATTGTAACCGTATATGACATCTAATTATACTTACAGATGCATGTTTCTTAAGTCTTAAACATACAGAAATATAAAAGACAATTGCCGGCCTCTTTATTATGGTTTCTGAGTTAGAGTTAAGTAGATAGTTAAGGAGTCAAAGTCAGCTCATTTAATGCAGCAGAAAGACTCCACACAGCGGTCAAATCAATGAATCGTCACCTTCAGAAGTATGGCTCCTCAAATACTTGCATGAGATTTTATTCTTATAAGGATACACAACCAAGTAGATAGAGGCATTCATCGGGATGACGGAACAGCACTTCTTTCTAAAGACAATCTACGTCACATACACATGGATTCCGTTTAATTTCCGATTCATTGTTTGCATTCACAAGCGATAGAATGCATGAAACACACTTGACAAAGACACCGTTCGCTCGGTTCGAACCCTGAAACATGTGATAGTGAAGCAGAGTTATTAACTGTATGTTCATGACTCTAGTAGCAGTGTCAGTAAAGACTTCAGATTTGGAATACATCTACCGATTTATATTTAGAATATAATGTTACTTCGTTGAATTATCTTCATTGATTTTTCACTGATTTCATGTTCAAACACACACAAACACACACGCAAAAAAAACGCACACACACACACACACACACACACACACACACACACACACACACACACACACACACACACACACACACATGTATATGGATGCGTGTGTGGGTTTATATGTTTATATGTTAATATGCATATATATATGTGTGTGTATGTGTGTGTGTGTGTGTATGAGTATATATAGAAATATACAAGTATCTATGTATGTTTGTATGTATGTATGTATGTATGTATGTATGTATCTATCTATCTCTCTATCTATCTATCTATCTATATATATATATATATATA
>NC_068997.1:53772519-53773257 GCF_001194135.2 Octopus bimaculoides | reverse complement strand
TGTGTGTGTGTGTGTGTGTGTGTATGTATGTATGCATGCATGTATGTGTGTATGTATATATGAATGTATGTCTGTATGTATGTATGTACTACATTCACGCCTATATGTATATGAATCAGAAACACGGGTCATAAAATGTATAATTTTGGACGTTCCATTATTAAAAGCGTCTGCAGACGTATTCCAAATGGATGGCTATTTCTGGTTTTAGTGTTCTGCATTTTATTCATTCTTTGATAGACGATTTATCATGACATATATGGAGGTAGTTACATCAAAGTTTCTGGAAGAAAGATAGAGAGAGAGAGAGAAAGAAAGAGAGAAGGGAGGAGGAAAGACAAAGTGAGGCAAAGAGAGAGAGAGAGAAATGTCGAAACTTTTTTGTAAGTATTGACATATTTATATTTGATTACGTACATATATACCAACATACGCATACATGTTCATACAACTAAACTTATATATGTATATATATTTGTGTGTGTGTGTGTGTGTGTGTGTGTAAACGTATGCATGTGTGCATGTATAATTATGTACGTGCGTGTGCTTTCCTCACATGTAAGGGACTATAAAAGCATTAATAAACTGAATATTGACATAATATATATTTGACTATATACTGTATGTATGTATATAATTATATATGTGTGTGTGTGTGTGTGTGTGTGTATACACATACAAAAACGTATACATGTATATATATATATATACACACACATATATATATGATATATATAT
>NC_068997.1:53767305-53772341 GCF_001194135.2 Octopus bimaculoides | reverse complement strand
TATATATATATATATATATATATATATATATATATATATATATATATGTCTGTATATATACGAATATACACATCTTTTATATATGTGTTTATTTATATAGATATACGTGCGCTATCTATCTATACATACAGACAAACTCACATATATATATATATATATACTTATATACACATACATAAATATACATACGAACACACACAAACACACACACACACACTCACACATATACACACACACACACACACACGCACAGACACACACATACACACATATATATATAACGGTTCTGTCTTCTATATGAACAGTATCCTAGTCGTTGGATAGTGCATAAATAAACGAAGAACTGCTTAGAATGAGAATGGCATTATTAATCATATTCTTCAATGCCGAAATATACATTTGATCTGTCTCCATCTTTGTTTTTATACCCACTAGATCAATGCGATTTTTTCTCCCTGTTGTAATTTTCGAGGTGGAATTTGTTTTTGTGACGATATTTTTACATTATCTCCAGCTTTCTCTTTAAATTATCCGATTGTCTTTGCTCTTGTTCATATTATTATTATTATTATTATTATTATTATTATTATTATTATTATTATTATTATTATTATTATTATTATTATCATTATTATTATATATATGCTGTATTCGATGATTCGTCAGGTGACACTGAAATTGTCACTATAACGTTCGTGCAGGCGTCATATAGATCTGGATAATTCCTTCCTTGAGGTCTACAAAAACATATGTTGCTTTTGTCCTTGCTGCCCATCCGATATACTACGTGCTCTTTATAGATGCTTTGTTCCTATTACAATATCTTCTGAACCCCATTACAGAATTTTCATCAGGAGAAAAGACCTGTTTTCATTTACAGTTGTATTTGTCTTCTTGGGTAATGCTTGAAGTTCACGCCTTTCCGTGCTGTCAAGCTTTTCCGAGCATCTATAACTCACCTTAACGTTGTTTTTGTTAAACATATTTGGTAATTATGACTCGTTGAGAACCGTTTACACCCACAATTCGTTTCGCTTTTCTGTTGGCAGTGTACAATTTGCAGATTTCTTTTACAGTTTTAATACGTTATGCAACTCTGCAGCAGTCACAAGTTTGTCTGCATGCACTTATAACCTCTACAAGGAAAAGTTACACACTCAAAGATATATCACAGTACGTTATGCTCTTTGTATAGAGGATATCAAGCTTATTGGCAGTTGAAATACGTAGATGGCAAATATTTTCGAGAATACTAAAACACCGTAGGCCGGTTGCCAAAATTGTGTTTTGGTCTTGATAAGTGTGTCAGAAGTGCCTCCCTGCTAAGTAAGTCGGCCAATTCAATAACAAAAGAAAATCGATCTGGATATAGAAATTGCAGGCAAGTCAGATATACCTGTAGCGAGATATCATCATAAGAAAGTGGATAAATCATAGTGAGATCAAAGCGATGTTTGGAAATGAAATACTTAAGTATGATATTGTGCAGAGTAGTATAAGTCAGAGAAGGAGAGAGAGAGAGAGAGAGAGGGAGGGAGAGAGAGAGAGAGAGAGAGAGAGAGGGTGAGAGAGATGAAGAATGAATTATAGATACGAGGATAGCAGTACAACAAGACGTGTATTTTAGTGTGTCTGTGTATTCTTTCATTCCTTTACTTGTTTCAGTCATTTGACTGCGACAATGCTGGAGCACTGCTTTTAGTCGAGAAAATCGATCCCAGGACTTATTCTTTGTGATCCTACTACTTATTTTATCGGTGTTTCTTTGCCGAACCGCTAAGATACGGAGACGTAAACACACCAGCACCGGTTGTCAAGCGATGTTGGGGGTACAACCACACACACACACACACACACACACACACACACACACATATATATATATATATATATATACATACATACATACGACGGGCTTCTTCCAGTTTCCGTTTCACAAGGCATTGGTCGGCCCGAGGCTATAGTAGAAGACACTTGCCCAAGGTGCCACGCAGTGGGACTGAACTCGGAACCATGTAGTTGGTAACCAAGCTACTTAACACACTATATACACACACACACACACACATATATATATATATATGTGTGTGTGTGTTGGTGTGTTTACATCCCTCCAATCTACCGGTTCGGCAAAAGAGACCGAAACAATAAGTACTAAGGTTACAAAGAATAATTCATGGGGGGCGATTTGCTCGACTAAAGGCGGTGCTCCAGCATGTCCACAGTCAAATGACTGAAACAAGTAAAAGAATATATATTCAACGCGCGTGCGCACACGAGGAAAGGAGATAATTAAATATGAATGAACATTATATAAGTTTGAAGAGTAACCTATAGTCTTGATAAATTGGAAACAGATTGTAACTGGACAATTAAAGACGCCGCCGACAAAGAAGTCCCCTCACAACATTCAGATTACATCAGGCAACAGCTCACATACACACACACACACGCACAGCAGCACAAGAGCACACATACACACACGCACACACACATATACACACACACACATACACACACTCCCTCACATTCACACAAACCGGAAATACACACCTAGACAATAGGCAGGAAGATTGCCTCCCTAGCTGTTGATGGCCCATAGGACCTTTACGAATCATTGAAGCCCGTTTTAAATACAAAAGACTCATTATTACAAACATTTGTGTAACATGATAAAACCTATACACGTACAAAGAATCAGCGAAGTGACAGACTGCGCACTCACCTATATATGTATATAGGTATATATATGTCAAGGGACAGTTGCCATACACACATTGATTATGCAACGCACAGATATGTAAACGTAATAGTTACAAGCAGTGGAAAGTGAGTTAAATTGAAATGAAAGGAAAAGAGGAAGCAAAAACGTTTCACTTTAGAATATAGATTTCACTTAGAATATAACAAACTAGGAATCGAAACTTCTTTCCAAGGACAATTATGCAACGCATAAATAAGCAAGGTTTTTAATAAGGAGCAGGGCTCGTTGTGGTTGGGGAGCGCATATTTGAAAGAAAACAACAAGGGCTATTGATTACCATCTCGTGAATAGTTTGTCTCCAACGTGGGGCGTCATCGAGAACATATAACATGGTGGAAACCCAAGCTTGATGATACAATCTGTGTAGACTAAGAGAAAACTAACAACCAACAGTAACTTCGTTGGTTATTGAAGTAGTTCAGCTGTCACGTTAATGGTGGGGCGCTGGTTAGTAAGGGCCCTTCACTAGGAAATCTCTCCTGCAGAGATAACACAATTTCAAGTGAATTATGTAGGATATGTATACGTATAGGTCACTTATAATATATAACCGAGTATGTGTTACACATATAAACCGTATCCTATAAATCAAGAGAAAATTCCTCTTCATTTTATTCCCTCTGCTCCCTACGATACTTAGCTTTTGGTGTACCCTGACTGTCTGTATTTCTGTTGCATGATGTGATTTGTACCTACTCACAGATAATCCGTCAGAGCAGCTGAACTCCATTGAGATTAATATGGTAAATGTTTCCCGAAGGTCGACGTTGAGATAAAATGCAAAGTCAAGGTGATTGTTAGGGTTTGGACACGGTTATCCGTCAATAATATTTATTACTGCAACTGTTATCCTGCATTATGAGATCGAGTTGTGTTTCCTCAGGTGATATGTAACTGTTTCCTCGGTAGGTTTAAAGTCCTCGATTTCGAGAACATCTTCTGTGTCTATCGTGGCCTCATATACCCGTGGCCACATATACCCGTGGCCATATATACCCATGCCCATATATACTCTGTCTGTCGTGGCCATATATACTAACCATAAAAAGTCAGGTGATATTAGAATTAAAGATATTCATTTAACCACTCGTTATCCGTAGGTTTACAGCCGTTCCGTAGCCTTCCTTATGCAATAATTTCAGGGTATAATTCTAAATGCTTAATCATTCTAAATACCTAATTATTCTCAATGTTTGCCCCGATATGCTTGCAATGGATTTTGCAATACAATTGTGCATTTGAAAATCAATGCAGATAAAGAAGAAGTGATCGTGAGATTATCAGAAAATCAGGGCATGGGAATCGTACGTGACATGATAGTCGTGTCCAATAGAAAGGCTCCATGTAGTAGCCACAAAATTCTATGAATCCATTTATTGCGCTACAACCATATATATATATATATATATATATATATATATATATATATATATACCTGTGTGTGTACACACACACACACACATATATATATATATATATATGCATACATATAATGCATAAATGCATATGTGCTGAATAATAATATACATGCAAACACACGAGCATGTGTGTTACTATTCGGCTATATGCATATACTATATGCATGTATATACGTACATCTGTATATGCATGTGTATGTGTGTGAGTGTGAGTGTCTTAGAGTGCAAGTATGTGCAAGTGTGTGTATGTGTGTGTTTTCAGAGCATGCCAGTACTGCACGCTGCTCACAGTCCGTTTAAGTGCATTCAGATAATAAATATATTTATAAAGATAACACCAATTTAATCTTCCTAATGTAATTGACATAGTCTCACTTGTTATATAATCTTAAACTCATAGAGGAAAAATAGGATAAAAATATATGTATTCGTAATCACATTTACTAACACAAAATTATACATCCACACACACACACACACACACATTCATAATTCTATGCGCATATATATATATATATATATATATTACATATAATTATATATAGTTTACTGCTGCGTTAAGGTAACGTAACAAAACAGATAAAAATTCCATCCAGGGAAAGATAACTATGATTTGATATAGACAGTAAAAATCTACAAGCTGTTCATAATTTCTTGCATAGGAGAGGCGGATCTAGGGAGGATCTAAAAGCAAGCTTCGTGACTCAGAGCCTCAAGATTGCTTGGAGACAAAGCGTGTTATAAAACCTGCCCTGACGCGTGTCTCCAATGCAAGAAAATATCAGAAGTTCGTACTTTTAAACTGTCAGCATGTCAACATTGAATTATATATATATATATATATATATATATAT
>NC_068997.1:53766292-53766695 GCF_001194135.2 Octopus bimaculoides | reverse complement strand
TATATATATAAACACATGTGCACTTATATGTGTGTATCTGTGTGTGTATGTATATGTTCCGATAATCTGAAAGTAAGGAAGCGACATTGTGCGTTTCTACCCATGTGTATGTATGTTTATATGTGTGTGTGCGTGTGTCTGTGAGTGTATCTATGCGTGTATGTGTATGTGAGTGTGTGTGTGTGTGCGTTTTTGTGTGAGTGTTGGTGTAAGCTAATATTTGCATATTAATGCCTGTGAGTAAGAGACATTGCGGGTCTATGTGTGAGAGAGAAAGACGGAAGATATGTTGATAACGAGATAGAGTGGGTCATACTTTTGTGGATATACATATCCACATATACATATACATATATATACATACATGCATATATATATCTATATATCTATATATATATATATA
>NC_068997.1:53763715-53764806 GCF_001194135.2 Octopus bimaculoides | reverse complement strand
ATATATATATATATATATATATATATATATATATATATATACATTTATATATATAAATCAATATAAACAACCATGCGCAATGTGTTACAAAAAAGGGAAAAGTGTAAATGTCACTAAATGCGAATAAGGGTGTGTGAACACCTACATCGCTCGAAATAGGAGCTAAAATGCTTTCATGCTGCAGTTACATATACATACACACACACACATACACACACACACATACACACACACACACATATATATATATATATACACAGATAGATAGATAGATAGATAGATAGATAGATAGATAGATAGACATAAACATACATACATACATACTTATGTGTGTGTGAATGGTAGGGTGTGGTACATGACACAGGCAAAAACAGAATTGAACAGTTTTGATCTTATCATAATGACAATAGAACAAATAGTTAAGTAAAAATTGATATTTTCTTTATCATGTCCATGCATCCATACATATACATACCTATATACATATGCACACACACAAACACAAACGTGTAAACACACACCTACGCACACAGATATATGTACATGCACACACATACACACACACACGAGGGCACATACACACTCATACACTCACACGGAGACACACACACATACACATACATCTACACACACACATCTACACACATATATGTGTGTGTTTAGATGTGTTTATACAGGAAGACGAAAAGAATGTGACAGAGCGTCAACTATGCATGCAGTACAAACTTTATGTTTATGTGTGACGTCGCCGTACTTCGTGGCTGTATCATTACAAGGCGAAACTAAGATTTATGCTGCTAATGGCCTTCTGACCGTTGCCATGCCAAGCAGGTCTCACTTTTCATGCTTGTGCTTTGTGCCAACTTCACTTAGAAAATAATAGCTGTTCTTCTGTCTACCTGGTTGTTTCTGGAAACTCATGCCTCCTTTCTTTCTCATTCTCTCTCTCTTTACATACACACACACACACACACACACACACACACGCGAACACAAATATTTTCTTTTTATCTATCTATCTATCTCTCTCTCTCTGTCTCTCTCTCTCTCTCTCTCTCTCTCTCTCTCTCTCTCTCTCTCTCTCTCTCTCT
>NC_068997.1:53761224-53763029 GCF_001194135.2 Octopus bimaculoides | reverse complement strand
CACCATACACATTCTTTCGCCATAGCCACAAGTACGATGAAAATAGCTCTTCCTTCCCGTTTAAAGGAAGGAGGCGCGACAATATTCACGATAGACTCGGCTGATAGACCGACTCGTCCCACACGCGATAGCAGTTGTTCGACGTAAGCCCACAGCTCGGAAATGGTGGGACACTGTACGAGTGCGTGCAGAACGGTTTCGTCGCTCTGCCGGCATCTCGGACAGGTCGGCCCCGTGTTTCTCGAGCCATGCCTGAGAAACACGGGGCCGACCGATAGATAGATAGATAGATAGATAGATAGATAGATAGATAGATAGATAGATAGATAGATAGATAGATAGATTAGGAGCCAGGTAAACTAATTGAGAAAGAAACGGAGAGAGAATGCTATTAAAAAATCCGAAAAAAGTATTTAATAATTTCGATTTAAGAGATCTTTTTCTAAAATAATCTTGCTGTTTCACAGGTTTGCACACACGTGATCTCCTCTACGTTGATATACATTCTGTAATATGCTCTTTGCTATAATTATATCCAGAAGTTGCGGTAGAGAAAAGCATTTAGTCATTGGATAAACAACAGCAAATGAAACCATTTTTGCTGGAGCAACAAATAGGCTGAACATTTTGATAACCTTGCAAGAACGTCTGCTGAATGGCAGATACGTACTTGTTCTTGCATTAAGAGAGTCACAATCCAAACACAGATATATTCAGAGCTAACTGCTTAAGTGGTCCATAGTTTCTTTTATCAGAGTATCTTTCAGCACGAACCAATCACAAACGATAAATATAGCAGTTGAAGCTTCCAGAAAATCATGTAACATGGGTTGTCACGCTCCATTTCACATTTCAAAACGAAAAATACAGAAAGATGAAAAATACAAGCAACCAGTTTTCACTGTTTCCGTAAGTTTGTTTTTGTGATCGCCAATATACTCGACAGATTTTCTCTGAACTACGGACATTTCTACACGCTCACCGCATTTCTATAATAATGGTTTAAAAATTTTGGCACAAAATTTCTAGGAGAGGGTAAGTCGAAATTTGGGGGGGAGGGGACTAGTCGACTACATCGGCCCCAATGTTTCACTGGTACATAATTTATCGGTTCCTGAAAGGATGAAAGGCAAAGTCGACCTCGGCGGAATCTGAACTCAGGACGTAGCGACAGGCGAATTCTACTACTACTACTACTACTACTACTACTACTACTACTACTACTACTACTACTACTAATAATAATAATAATAATAATAATAATAATAATAATAATAATGATAATAATAGAAAATTAATAAACTATTAGAAAAAATACTGTAACACATATAGGTCATCTTTTGCACCACCCGCCGTCTATCTTTAACGCAACAACTGTTAACATAGCTGTGATTGCATTAACTATTTCTTATCGCTTTCCAATATGATACAAAGGAGAAAAGAAAAAAACAAGAAAATATAGGGCTACATTGGGACTCGAACACCGTTTCTACCGAACTACTACACTTTTGTAGGAGAGAAGATATTTTATGCAATGCTGTTTTTGTGTTAAACTTAATATGTAAAAGTAAACGATTGCCAAAAATTCTCTAATACAGCTGGCCAAAGCTGTGAAACGTTCCAAGTTTTCTATTGGCAATCAACCAGTGTATTTATTATTGCAAGATTTTGCTGTGGGCAATAGTGACACCTTATCCATGATGTCCTTCAAATTGTAATTTCTATCGAGGGAAGAATATATATGATATATGGCACGCTTCCAAATATGATAGTCACAGGCTGTATATATATATATATATATATAT
>NC_068997.1:53759730-53761023 GCF_001194135.2 Octopus bimaculoides | reverse complement strand
ACACTCACGCACGCACGCACACACACATGAACACACACACACATATTTGTATATGTACAAATATATGTTCAGGCATATATATATATGCTAAGAAAGAAATGAAAAACAAAAAAAACAGACGAACGCATTGATAATTATAAGCTCTAATTAGATGTTGCAACATTAACAGGAACCTCAGATAAACACATAAGTAATTTCTTTAAAACTAATTAAAAATATTTATTTATTCATCAGTTTGTTTATTTATTGGTAATTTCATTAATTTTACGTTTATTAAACAATATTTTCTGGAAGTTTTTCTGGTGTAAGTGTAAATATAAGTTTAAAAATAAGAGATATTGAAAAAACAAGTGACAACATTGAAAGTTCAGTATAGTGCTCAGTTTGAACGAAAGGCAAATGGAAGTGGGTACAGTAGGAAATTTGAACGTAGAGTCGAGAGAAATAGAGCAATGCATTTTGACCGGCGCTAAAATAACCTTTGACATTATACAATATCCTCAAGGTGGTGAGCTGACGGAATCGTTAGCACACCGGGCGGAATGCTTAGCGGGATTTCATCTGCCGCTACGTTCTGAGTTCAAATTTAGCCGAGGTCGACTTTGCCTCCCATCCTTTCGGGGTCGAAAAAGAAAGTACCAGTTGCGCACTGGGAGGATCTAATCGACTGGTCCCCTCTCCCAAAATTCCAGGCCTTGTGCTTATAGTAGAAAGTATTATACAGCATCCTCAGAGATTAAGATGCCAGTATGGGCGTTCTCATCAATTCCGAGTTATAACTAGACTAATTAATGGTTAGGGTGTTTCACTCAAACTACCAATGTCGTGGTCTTGATTCTCGGGCCGTGGGCATATGGCGTAGTGGTTAAGTGCGCGGGCTGCTAACCTCAAGATTCCGAGTTCAATTCCAGGCAGTGAACTGAATAATAATAATGATAATAATAACATCGAAAAGTACCTTACAAATGAGAGTCCAGGTTCGAAATTTCCCCAAGACACCTGATGAAGGCTGGAGGGTGTATCAGCCGAAACGTTGTGTTAACAACAAACAAGATGAGGACAAATATCCATCAAATGTAAATAATGTAACATAATAACAGATTCGTCTAGAGGAAGTACTTGAACTCTCAACAGTAGTGTGTACTTCTTTTCCAAAGTGTACTCTCGACTCATATGAGAATATTACTCATAACTTCATCATAATTCACATGCGTACTTCAGACAAACTGTGAATCTATTCATGATGACCTACTTAAACCACCTTCTCGTCTACATATGAACAATTTCCAATTA
>NC_068997.1:53757854-53759190 GCF_001194135.2 Octopus bimaculoides | reverse complement strand
ATATATATATATATATATATATATATATATATATATAAACACATAAATGTGTATATATAATTATGTATATATACATATATATAAATATACATGTATGTATATAGTTAGATAGATAGATAGATAGACAGACAGACAGACATATCGGTTAGGCGCAATGAAAAACCCAAAAAGGAAAATGGAAACTCTCAATTGTCCCTAATAGTGACGAAGTGTGCAGGGTAGCATCTGCATCGCTCGAAACAAGAGTCAAAAACCTTTGTAGCTGCAAAAAAGCAAATGTCTATGAACTGGTAGGGGAGATAACCGCCCCACAGCGAGCGGGGTCACTATACTAAATAGTTTCGCTTATATGCACACACACATGTACGTCAACGGGGAATTGTAACTCCATATGTAAAATATATATATGGCTAAATATGTATCGTGATAGCTATATAAATATATGTATATATATTTATATATAAACATGCTTATATATATAATGAAACAGAGAGAGAGAGAGTGAGAGAGAGAGAGCGACAGGCTGACAAAAAGAGACAAGTGTAGATAGAAAGTTAAAAAAACAAACAAAGATGTAAATAAATAATTAAAGACATAAATAAATTGTGGGAGCCAATAATGCAACATTTGTGTTGCAGTGTATAATTAGTTATAAAGGAAAAGTCGATAGATATGGGAGAAAGGTTTACAATAAATAATCTAGCCAAAAGGAATAGAAACAACTCGACGATTATAAAATATAACGAGGAAAAGCTAAAAGACATAAAATAAGACGAACAAAAATTGTGAAAAAAAAAAATGTGACGATCTCGTAAAAATAGTGAAAGTAAGAAATCAAGCAAAACATGAAAGTAAAATCAAATAAGCAAAAGTAAATAAATTTAAAAAATTAGTAAATAAATAAATATCCAAATGGTAGCAGACCTGAGTTTGGTCAATAAATCAGAAGAATTTGTTGACGTTTAAAGAGAGAATGATTTCTTTTATGTTAAAATATCAACAAACTTTTGGATCTTACATAAGACGTGACTTTCAGACAGGAAAAAAAAAAACAAAAAAAAAGAACAGAAAATATAAATTTAATCAGACATTAGTGTTCTGGTTAAAAAAAGAAAAACGAAGGTCTTGATTCACTATCTCTTTCTCTGTGTCTGTCAATGTCTCTATCACTCCTTCTCTCTCTCTCTCTCGCACTATTTCATTCTCTCTTTTAGCGGGTGTCATTTCAGACACCTTTTATTTTTCTAAATTTTCGTAACGTTTCTTTTACTTGCAAAGTGTAGACATTATCTGTATGATGTATGTATATATAAATATAAATATATATATATATATA
>NC_068997.1:53755876-53757215 GCF_001194135.2 Octopus bimaculoides | reverse complement strand
TATATATATATATATATATATATATATAGAAAGGTTTGCCATTCACACTCGCTATTTTGGTCGACATGAGAAAAATGGAACAAAGATAAATACACCAGAAGAATTATATATTCAATTGTGAAGCATCTCCTAAATGGAAATCCAACTCGATTCTTGTTTTGGTAGCTAAATTCCACCAAGACAACAGCAATTGGTGGAATCTGGCACATGCACACACACATGTGTATGTGTATGTGTGTACATCCAGTTGTTGAACGTGTTGTTAGAATTGCTACACAGACACAACAAACGTCAAGAATTTGTGTTGGAAGGGACCAGTGTAACCAATGAAACATGGAAAACGTACAGAAAAATTGATGATGGCGAATTTTACATGATGTTCGGGCTAAATTTGACGTTATTTTATGCGTCCATTTTTCAAGAACAGATTGATGTATTGGCGGACAGTCAACGGTGTTGAAGAGAATAAAGTTTTAAGTTGTTGTGGACGAAGGGTTAGCTGAGGTGGAGGACTAAAAACTAACTGAATATTAGACAAGAATTACCCGTATTATGATGATGATTTGTTCCGGGTATCAAAATACTGACATCATAATTGCTATTCTATGCACTTTGAAAACTCTAAAGTTTGTAAGACGTGACATGGATAGCAGCAACGGAGACTACAAGGCTATGGGTAGCAAGAAGTTATACAGCAAAGGGTTCGGTTTGCGCCTACACGCCCCACGATTTGGAAAAAAACTTGGGCCGTAGTTGAAGCCGTGAGCGACTATTTTGAATAGACTGTTATCATCCAGCCAAAACGTAATTCGTATTATTTTTAAAGCAAATACTTTTAGTTTTGAATGAGATATTTTGTTTTGTTTCCCCTTTATGTAAACTGTCAAATTTAATTCGATTACCCTCTTTGTTGGCAGGGGAACATGTATCTATGTATACATATATACAAACATGTGTGTGCGTGTGTGTGTGTATGTATGTGTGTATGCATGTGTGTATGGAGGTAAGGTGTTGTGTGTGTGTGTTAGTGCAACATTCAAAACAATGAATAGTAAATATTGCCAGAAACCATAAGTAATTTTCTGTCTCCTGCCTCCGTCACAAATTGAAAAGACTTTTATCTATCAACATAAACGAATATACCAATAGATATATTTGAAGTTTTCTATGACAGCTTTCAGTTGATAAAAAATTAATAACGTATATGATAGGATATTTATTGTTCCCACATATCACATTAATATTTTGTACACGAGAAAACGTAGGAAAAAAAGCACTAACGTACAAATCCTGCCTTACACACGCATTTATATTTTTATATATATATATATATATATAT
>NC_068997.1:53754698-53755424 GCF_001194135.2 Octopus bimaculoides | reverse complement strand
ATATATATATATATATAACTTACAAGTCTATATATACGCACGCACACACACATACACACACACACATATAATTAAGATTCAGTTGAGTTGGGTACTTAAATTGAGGCACCTCGCCAGTTCGATATAGTCCGCACATCCCAACAATATTATTTGAATATTAAATATCAAAACTACGTGTCGAGGTGTTTGTACCAATATTCCTGCTGTGTGTGCAGACAACGTAACCCAGCTAAGTGAAGATATTGGCTCTTGGTAATTCAGACATGAACTTCTTATAAAGTTACTTTCTGTAGTAATTCCGAAGTGCAGATTTCTAGTTAGGTGAACAAAATATAAATAAATAACAAAGATGCACGGGTGTCAATACATTACGGCTATTTCCTTCGGCTCCATTTAATTGATGAATGAAAACATTACATCAATTTGAAAGAAACCGGTCTCTTCAGATGACCATATAGATTTCAAACACAAAGGATAAACCATTTTTAGCAAATTGACATCTATAATAGAAACCCAAATAATTACATTGTTTCCATATATATATATATTTCTGCAAAGTTGCATATGAAGTCGATTTAATATTAAACATTTTAGTTGAGGACATTTTTATTGATTTTTAGAAAGAAACGGTTGAGAGTGACTTATACATCTTGTAAGCCGAGACTCACTTTGTTCACACGACTATACACACACACACACACACACACACACACACACACACACACA
>NC_068997.1:53752084-53754650 GCF_001194135.2 Octopus bimaculoides | reverse complement strand
ATATATATATAGTTAAAAAACGTGTAGTAAATAAAGAAACGACCAGGCGAACAGAAAACACGAAAGGTCACCAATTCTTCATCAGTTATCGACCAGAGGGTCAAACGTAATTTCGGCCATTATCGATAATATTGCTTCCACTCTGGAGGCATCCACAAGAAACTTGCCAGGAATGGGACCAAAACATAGCAAAACGAGGCGGGCTCGAGACGAGACCTTTAGGGGACAGACGAGGGACAAGACAATAAATATATGTATATACAGAGAGAGAGAGAGAGGGAGGAGGGAGAGAGATATGTAGATAAATATATATATATAAGTATATACATATATATGTACGTGTATGTATATATGTGTATATATGTATACATATATATATATATATATGTATATAATAGATTAAATATCATTTATCACACAGATGGTGCCTGTGAAGTGTTAAGCTTTAAATATATTCACATCTTTCTGTATCGCCATCAACACATATGAAATTATCTGTATTTACTTAACGATAAAATCGCCAACACATGTTAAAATCAGATACTGTTTCACCTAATCACGACCGATGACGATGACGACGACGACGACGACGACGACGATGATGGTCGTTGAAGAGGGACAGTAAAAACTAATGATTTCTCATGAATACCTTTTGGTTTTTGTTCGGTTATATTTTTTTTCTCTATTCATTCTCGTTTCTACTATTCAGAGTGTTTCCATTCATAATACTTCATTGAACTCTATAACCCAACTATTGACCGAAATACATTTCACACGTTTTCTTAATTATTTACATTTCCTTAAATGCAGATTGGTCCCTTAGGGCTACAGAAAAGAAGGCACAGGGTCTGTTGCAATTAGTACATATTTCATTATCTCCTGATTCGAAAGATTTACCAATTAAGCCCTTTGGCTAATTCGTTCAGATTTAAAAGCTTAGAGTCGTAGGTTGCGTGGTCCCCAAAAAACCCAAAACGGACGCCCTATCATTCGGTATTTCATATATTTATTTACTGTTAGCATTAATTTCTTTAGTCCCTATTTATTGTCGATGGGGTTGACCCCAATATTTAGCTCTCATAGAGCAACGATATACTCTAAATCGGTCAAACTTTGCCCAAGCGTGGATCAGTCGGTCCGTAGTAAATCAAGGTGATGACATGAGTAACGATACCCTTGATTGACACTGGACATCAACGAAGAAAATCCGAGAGTGTCTTCTGAAGGTTACCGAAGTCCTTAGAATGGTAGTCCTACAAGTGGGTATTATCTCTTTGGATAAAGCTCCGCAGCCACGGAAGCATCATCAGCCGAACCTATCCCAGATGCGTTCCTGGGACCAGAACCTACATGCACTCCTTCCATTAATGGGGTTTTGTTTAAACAGCTGTTGTCACGTGTAAGAGCAATCCGAGTATCTGCCGAATCTGTAGTGAAGATCGACACCCCACCTTTCTTTTGGCGAGGGAGGCAAATCATTGTCTGCTTGATGGCGAAAGAAGAAGCGTGGCGAATTCATTTGAAAATTTTCATATTACGTCATGTTCTCCTCAAATTCCACAAATATAACTTGAAGAAAAATTATATATATATATATATATATATATATATATATATATATATACGACGGGATTTTTTCAGTTTCCGTCTACCAACTTCACTCACAAGCCTTTGGCTGACCCGAGAATATAGTAGAAGACACTTGCCCAAGGTACCAAGCAGTTATTTTATTCCACACGTGTGTCTAGAGTAGAAATAATAATTATTTTTAAAGATTTAACAGGTTTCACGGTAAACTGAAACCGGTTAAATCTTTAAACATAATAATAAAAAATATTTTAAATAGTCTCAGTGCATTTTCAACTTCTAGTTTTCCTATTGTATTTCTGTGCATATACACAAATACATGCAAGTTTTCAGACGCCCCATAATGCACAATACCTTGTTTTATATTAATATATATTAATATTAAACACGCGCGCGCGCACATACGTATGTAATTTTACACGCACGGACACAGGCAACGTCTCAGAAAAAAAGAAAAACCCAGATACATACCTGAACACAAGACCACACACTGGCGCTCGCACACGCACCTGATACACACATATAAGCATGCAGGTTTGTTTAGTGCATGCTCAATGCACAATTACTGCCTATATATATATCTATATATCTATATCTATCTTTCTATCTATCTATCTATCTATCTATCTATCTCTCTCTCTCTCTCTCTCTATATATATATATATATATATATATACACATCTATATATATACATATATATGTATGTATATATGTGTGTTTGTGTGTGACCATATATATATATATATATAGAGAGAGAGAGAGAGAGAGAGAGAGATAGATAGATAGATAGATAGATATATAGATATATATATACATATATATATGTGCATTTATATATATATATATAGAGAGAGAGAGATATAGATATATATGTGTATATCTATATATATAAAAATGAGAATGTGTCTGTCTGTCTGTCTGTCTGTCTGTCTGTGTGAATCCCTAAAACTCGACAACTACGCAACCAATTTCATTCAA
>NC_068997.1:53749692-53750532 GCF_001194135.2 Octopus bimaculoides | reverse complement strand
TATATATATATATATATATATATATATATATATATATATATAACCTATGCGAATATATGCACATGAATTATGAACGAACAAATATATATAGCTGTATACGGTTGTATAATTTAATGTATACATTAATATGTAAATGAATATGTATGTATAATTATATGAGCATGTACGAACATACACACGTGTGTCTATATTTTGTAGGTATTTATGTATATTTGTGTGTGTGCGTGTATTTGTATGTGTGTGTACACGAACATACACATGTATTTATATATATTTCTATGTGTATCACTAGTCATGCACGTAGATTAGACACTGCTATAATTATAACACTTAATTATTGATTAGAGAAGGACTTTTGATTTTGAAATCCGATTATTTCAAAAACACACTATTTAAAAACGTTGAATGATAACCATGTTTGAATTCAAAATAACTATACTTTAATTTCATTCATAAATATGTTTAAGGAGAAAGGCCCAACCATACATAGGGCTTTCATAGTAATAAACATCTATACTATATACATACGTGCATGAATACAAATATACACGCATAAGTCTATAGATATAAACATAGATAAACGGATTCATAAATATGTACGCATGACATGAATAATTGTGATGAAATGGAGTCTTACATGGTGGTTTGTCTTAATATGAGCGTATGTTTGCATGCCTTTATCTGTGTTCGTTTATATATAAATAATATTGTGTTTGTGTGTGCCTATGTGTATATGTGTGCATGTGTATATCTATCTATCTATCTATCTATCTATCTATCTATCTATCTATCTATCTATCTATCTATATATATATATATATATATATATATGTATATATA
>NC_068997.1:53746756-53748688 GCF_001194135.2 Octopus bimaculoides | reverse complement strand
CTCTCTCTCTCTCTCTCTCTCTCTCTCTCTCTCTCTCTCTCACAGCATCAGTGTGTATGTATTTAGAAATACGTATTTTTCGAACACCAATGAAGATAAGTTTTACTCCAATCAAGAATATACTTCCTGACGATATAGCAGTATAATATGTCTTTACCAGCTTGTAATTTTATGCGCTCAAGATCTAAAATGAGTGCGAAGTGTATTTTCGTGCAGATGTAACGGTTGTTTGAGAACATTCCAATCCGAAATTGAAATGGAAGGGTTCTGCGACATGATGAATGTTCAAAATATCGTCTTATTTCTATCTGGTTTTCCATTCAAATCTAACCAAAAGTTTACTGACAAAGATGTTTCGTATATTGTTGAATAATTATTATTTTGCTTACAAATCGCAGCGCGTAGGGGCACCATTTTATGTTTCATTCACCAAGGTGAGTCACTTGTGCGTGTGCGTACGTCTAGGTATACACACATGTATATACATATATATGTATATATAGATATACATATATGTTCTCCGTGGCAGCTGATGAAGGAAATGTTCTCTATGTGGCCTGTGTGTCTTCGGTACTCTGTTTATCATTTTGTCCACGTTTTTTTTGCAGCGTCCTGTACCCAGATATGCATCTATATATACATGTAGATGTAGGTATGTACATACATGTACGTATATATGCAGATACTCATATATTATTTGAATTATATATGTATGCATGTATGTATGTATGTATGTATGTATGTACACTTGTATGCAAGACATTCACATATAAATACACACTCACACACACATACGTATGTATACATACATAATACTTACATACATACATACATACATACATACGTACATACATACATACATACATACATACATACATACATACATACATACATACATACATATATACACACGCAAATCGCACAGTCATTTGTGTTGATCGTATTTTTCCCCTCTACATAAAAGTGCAGGTTAATTCCTCGTAGAAATAATCTTGAAAAAAAGTCCATAATGAAACATCAAAAGACGGAAATCAGATAATCTATTGTCTTCATGCCTGCCGCACGTGGGTGTATATATATCTACGTGTAGTGTGTGTGTTTCTGTGTGTTGGTAACTTTGTCTTTAAGTGTTTGTGTGCGTGACTGTGTATGTTTGTGTGTGTGTGTGTGTGCGTCTGTGTGTGTGAGGTCGGTTTTTTGGAAGAGCGGATGTATTTCATCTGTTTCCCCTTTGACCTGAAACCTGTTGACCAGTAAGTATACATCTAGGAAACCTTATTAAATACAGAACGGGAGAAAAGGAAAGAGGTATAGAGGACCACCAGCCAGAGGCAGAGAGAAGGAAAAACAACAAACACGAGGCAAATGCACAGACAGACAGACAGACAGACAGACAGACAGATAGATAGATAGATAGATAGATAGATAGATAGATAGATAGATAGATAGATAGATAGATAGATAGATAGATACAGAGATAGATACAGAGATAGATAGAGAAACAGTTAGGCAGACAGACTGACAGACAGATAGATAATTAGGGAGAGAGAAAGAGAGAGAAAGAGGTAGAGAGCGTGATGGACTTTGCAAGAAGTGGTGTGATGTGGGGGTAGGAGGTGTATTTAGTCGGTCTCTTTGAAATCTATCGGACCGACTTAAGTTAGAGGAAATTATAATCGCAGCTTGGACATCAGAGAGGTTGCAATACGTGGCCGAAGGCGAGGCTGGTTCGTTTAGGAAGATGGCCGAGTTCTTCTTGTAGGCTGATTAAATACCTGACTATATGGATCTACATCTGGATATGTGTATACTAGTAAGGAGGTGAATGCATGTGCCTGAGCATGTATATACAGATATGTATATTTTAATGAATGTGTGTGTAATACATGTATGTGTGTATGTATGTATACATATATATATATATATATATAT
>NC_068997.1:53746015-53746556 GCF_001194135.2 Octopus bimaculoides | reverse complement strand
TATATATATATATATATATATATATATATATATATATATTTAAATTATATGTATATATTTATATATATAATTTTAAAAAAACGGAGAAAAAAACATGAAAAAACAACGCGAGTACGTAGTACATGCAAAGTATTAAGACGCTCAGGGAGGGAAAGAAAGGGTGTTTTACGTTTCGGACAAAGCTCTTCTATATATATACGAAGGATGCTTTGGGTAAACCAAAATACAGGAAGACCAACAAATTATTTTTTATTTAACATTTTCCTCTCTCTGATTCACACACTTATTGCAGCAATTTAGTTGGTGTGTGTGTGTGTGTTTGTGTGTGTATTCGCCATGATAGATCGCTGACCACTACATTTATATTTGTTTTCTCCTTGTTTCTCTCCTTATTTCTTTCTGTATTCCTTTCAGTTCAAGAGCGTAGGCTCGAAACGTCAAAGACTTTCTGTTTCATTTGTTGTTTACACCACCTGTCTTCGTCTGTTGTTTTTCGTAAATTCTTCCATACACACACACACACACACACACACACACACAC
>NC_068997.1:53745455-53746005 GCF_001194135.2 Octopus bimaculoides | reverse complement strand
CACACATATATATATATATATATATATACAATGATAATAGATTGTTTAATCCGGAACACTGTTTAATATAAAATACTGCTTCTTCGTTGTTTATTACAGGCGTTTTTACGAAGCAACAGATAATCCATAACAGGATGTAATTCCAGACCAAATCCATCTGCCTCACAGGAACTGCAGAATTGATGGCGAATGATTCTCAAGCTTTGACGAATACACCAAGTGAAGAGGAAAGTATAAAAACGTAGAAATGAAGAATTACTAAGAAAATATTTCAAGAATAAAACCATATCGAGAAATGTCAGAGATTATTATGTGTTCTGTGAACATATTGTAGAGCAAAATGATTGTATTTGTGAATTATGATGAAAGTGTGTCTGAACCAAGGGTTTACAAGAATATGACCCCGGTGAGAAGGGTAAACTATCAGTCCTTTGCCCGCAAGCGTAGAAATCAGGCAGAATTTTTATGGCCTAAAATCTTTGTGTGGTTACATAAGGTCTCAAAACCGAAAGTTGATCGCTTATACATACTTATATGTCACTCCCTCAAT
>NC_068997.1:53743896-53745026 GCF_001194135.2 Octopus bimaculoides | reverse complement strand
GATAGATAGATAGATATATAGATAGATAACTTTCTTTTATTAGCCACACAGGGCTGCACACAGAGGGGACACATAGATAGATAGATAGATAGATAGATAGATAGATAGATGGATGGATGGATGGATGGATGGATGGATATATTCAGTATCTGAATAACAAAGTTCGATGTCTATAGGTAGTCCCTGAGTATGTGTGCGTATGGGGTGGGGCGGGGGGTTACTCCTTTTACTTCAATGTCTGCATTTGATATTCATGTGGATACGCACATCAACACACACACATCAACACACACACGTACACATACGTACGCTTATATATATGTATATATGTGTTTGTGTGCGTGTGTGTATGTGTACGTATGTGCTCAGATATATCTATATAAAGATGTATATAACGTATGTATATGCATGCATAGATATGTATGCGGGTGTGTATAAAAGGAAGAACGGTGGGGACACAGAAGAAGAAGAAGAAGAAGAAGAAGAAGAAGAAGAAGAAGAAGAAGAAGAAGAAGAAGAAGAAGAAGAAGAAGAAGAAGAATAAGAAGAAGAAGAAGAAGAAGGATGGCGTGAAAGGTTTGGGGAGACGTGTGTAGTTCGATTTGTGTAATTAGAAAAGTCTTTTAACATGTATTTGCCGTCGATTTTCCATCTAAGCAGCTCATAACTAGTTACCAAGCAGCCCTATAATTTATATCTTTTGGTTAAATTAAGCTTCAAGAAAAAAGACACACACACACACATACACACACAACAGAGGCACACGTCCACATACACACATGCACATAAGCAGACATATATGCATGTGCATAGAGACACGTAGTCATTCTGGCACACGCTTACACAAAAATATACAAAATAGATGGCGCATTCGATGTACGTATTTCCGTTTCATGCGTATATAAACATATGAATATGCATGTATGTATGTATGTATGTATGTATGTATGTATGTATGTATCTGTCAATTTTCTATCCCTCAATCTCCCCACCCCCATTCTCTCTCTGTACTCACACACACAAATATATATGTGTGTATGTGTGTATGTGTGTGTGTATCAACTTATGTATATAAAAGTTTGTTCGCTAAATTAGGCTCTGCTGGAAAAGGCATATATATATATATATAT
>NC_068997.1:53741395-53742769 GCF_001194135.2 Octopus bimaculoides | reverse complement strand
ACTTATATGCATGTGTGTGTATGTATGTATGTACGTCTGTGTATCTATGCGTATTTGATGCCCTTTCTTCCACAACGAAACCTTTACTGATACAGATCCGCATGTTCGAATGTGTAGGAATACGGACAAAAACACAGATAAACAAGCAATATTTTTACAACTTCTTCACTTCAATTAACTTCGACATTTTCGACCTTTTACATTCAATAAATTTGAGTTGTTGCTTTTGTACAATAAAGAATATTGCATAACGAAATGCATTTATCCATTTCCAATGAGTTTTGCCTCACAATCTCTTTCGCTACCTCTTTATTGTTGTTGTTCTTGTTCTTATTATCATCATCCCCATCATCATCATCGTCTTTTTTTATCTTCATCAGTATTATCATTGTTACGTCAGAGAGCTGGCAGAATCGTTAGCACGCCGGATAAAATGCTTACCGTTATCTCGTCCGTCTTCTCATCTCGAGTTCAAATTCTGCCGAAGTCGACTTTGCCTTTCGTCCTTTCGGAGTCTATGAAATATTTACCAGTTGACCACTGGGGTTCATGGAACCGACTACCCCGCCATCCCACCCCAAAAACTTTGTGTACACCTGAATGTGTACTAAATACAATCCTTGTGCATGTAGTGGAAAGGAATATTATTTTCATCATAATCATCATCATCATCATCATCATCATCATCATCATCATCATCATCATCATCATCATCATCATCGTTGTCATCGTTGTCATCGTTGGTGTTGTTATTGTGGTTGTTATGAAGGCAGCGATTTGGCAGGATATTTGAGCGTCGAACAAAATGCTAAATTTCCTCTGACTACCTTTAAGCGAACTTATATTTCGTTTGTTCGGATTGTAAGTTTGAAAGATAGGTATATACTCCACATGTAATCATTTCAAAACAGGTGTAAAAGCAAGCGTAGATTTGATCACTAGGAAAATGCAGTTTCCGGCTAGAAAATTTTCTCACGATGCATTACTCGAAACGGGTCTTTAACAAACGACATACGCCCAAGATGACACGCAGTGGAACTGGACCCCAGTAACGTTACCGCAAAATGAACATCTTAACCAAGCATCTATGTATGCCCCTGGGAATTAATTATGAATTAGACAAAAGATTAAAAGGTTACAGAAAGGATGAACTATAACAAAGTATAATAATTTCTAAATTAAATAGTATAGTGAAGAATCTGACCAATATTTCATGAACTATCTGGCATACAGATAGTTCATTGGTCACAGGATTATCGTAAACGATGCTGAACCCGCCAAAATAAAGACTCAGAAGATAAAGGGACACAACTGGACACGGGAAAGAAACTGAAAGAAGGCCGTTGTGTGTGTATACATATATATATATATATA
>NC_068997.1:53739914-53741067 GCF_001194135.2 Octopus bimaculoides | reverse complement strand
ATATATATATATATACATTCTTTTACTTGTTTCAGTCATTTGGCTGCGACCATGCTGGAGCCCTGTCTTTAGTTGAACAAATCCACACCAAGACTTATTCTTTATTAGCCTAATACTTATTCTATCAGTGTCTTTTGCCGAACCGTTACGGGGACGTAAACACACCAACATCGGTCGTCAAATGTTGGTGCGTTTTAACTCCAGTTACAATAAAGACAATTTTACATTAAACTGAAAGGTGACTCAGTACTTTTGTAGAGTACGGATTTATCATTCTTAGACAAAAGTGTTGTTGACAGTGACTTCGATGTTTATGACAGCTGAGCCATGAAAACATTCTTGTCAGAAAATAATATGTGTGTGCGCGCGTCTGTGTGTGTGTGTGTTTGTATGCATGTATGTGTGTATATATATATATATATATATATATATATATATGTACAAGTGTCTGTGCATTTGTGTCTGCGTTTGTTCCTCACCACAGCTTGACAACCGGTGTTGGTGTATTTACGTCTACAGGCTTTAAAAAATAGTACATCGGTTTGATTCATTCGATTAAAAGATTCTTCAAAGCGTTACTCTAGCATGGCCGCAGATTTGTGAGTTAATCAAATAAAAGACAAAAGATAAAGGATTAGAAAGAAAGAGGGAAATAAAAAGGAGAGGAGGAGAAAGAGGAAACGCATGACAAAAAATAGAAGAAGGAAAACTAAAGGAAGAATAGATGAACGAGGAAAAGGTAAGTAATTTTTAATATAAACGAAAGAAAAAAGAATGAAAGAAACAAAACAAACATTACAATGAAAGAAATCTAAAGAATAAAAGACATAAAAATGGAAGAAGAAACGAAAATATCAAAGACTTGGGAAATTGGTTAAATTAGAGATAATGTTCAGATGGATATAAACACACACACACATATACACACACACATATATATATATATATATATATATGCGTGTGTGTGCATCAATATGTGAATAATTTGTATTATATACATTATACATAATATGTATATATGTGTGTGTGTGTATATATATATGTATATGCATGAATGTATGTATGTGTACATATATATGTGCGTGTATTTATACATGCATATGTAAGCACATACACTCGTACACATGCATATATATATATATATATATATATA
>NC_068997.1:53738475-53739686 GCF_001194135.2 Octopus bimaculoides | reverse complement strand
AGATAGATAGATAGATAGATAGATAGATAGATAGATAGATAGATAGATAGATATATAGATAGATAGATAGATATACATTAGTATGTACATATTTATATTCAAACAAATATGTATATGTATGGATGTTTGTATATATGTATATATATTTAACGTGATGTTCGACATATAGTGGTATAGAACAGTAAGCTATATATGCATGAAAAAGATCGGAGTCAAAGAGAAAGAAATAATAATAAAGACCAAAGAAAGTATGGAAATAAAATAAACAGTACAAAAAGGAAAAAGGAAATAGTTGAGAATATAAGAATGAATTAACAGAGAAACGAACGAATGTAGAAAACGGGACAGAAGAAACGAGGGGAAATTTTCTAGGAAGCAACGGAAAATGAAAAACGCACCAAATAAGAAAAAGAGGAAAAAAAAAATAGAGCGAAAATACTTCAAAGATTAGACGGAAAGAGCAAAAAGAACAAGAAGAAAAGAAATGGAAGAAGAGAAGCAAGAGCTGATACGGGTGCGATGCAATGCGGAGTATAATTGTGCAGACTTGAATGTGCAGTCGCTGCACGGTCGCTACTTTCAATTAAACAATAAACTTTTCCCTTCTAATTTCTGACTTGTGTCATTCACTGTAATGAGACTTCACACAAATCTGGGCTGACAAATGGTACAGCCTTTGTTTCATCTATATACATACATATTCATATATATATATATATATATATATATATATATATATATATATATATATATATATATATATATATATATATATACATATACATGCACACATAAATATGTATACGTACACACATGCATATACATATATATATATATATACATAGATATGTATATTGCATGTCTGTCTGCATGTATATATGTATATCACTAAATACCTGTTTTGATGTGTGCATCTGTAAATTATAGACACACGCACATACATACATTGTTGTATGCACCAATATATGCATATGTGCACCGATTTTTGCATATATATATGTGTATGAATATTCAATATATTGTGTACTTATAAATATGAGTGTGTGCGTGTGTATGTGTGTGTCTGGGTGTAAATATAAACACATGTATATATTAACATACGTAAGTGCATATGTGCACATGTGCATATGTAGAAGTGTATATATTAACTTAGAAATGCATGCATCGTTGCATAAACTATATATTAATCAATCTACATATTGTTCTATCTA
>NC_068997.1:53735679-53738060 GCF_001194135.2 Octopus bimaculoides | reverse complement strand
CCACACAGATTGCATCTCTGATTTGCACTACCAATACCTGCAAGTAAGTTCTGCTCATTGTGGATCCTAACATGTCTTTTAAGACCCCCATTGGATTTGCAAACCCTCTGGCACACACCACATTCAAACGTGTGCACAGACATATAATCAGAATAGCTGATATATATACACACCTGCATATACGTGTATACATCTATAGATACAGAGATATGTACTGGCATGAGAGTAAAACGCAGAATATATTTGGATCTTCCTGAGATTTCAATATCGAACGTCAAAGTGCCATGTTGCCATCAGTATCCGTGACCACGTGATCCACAGACACGTGTAACTCTGACGAAACTGGCAGGGAAAACCTTTGTGGTCAAGCGTGACGGAGCTGGTCTTTAATTTGTAGATTCAATCCCTTATAGGTGTTCTTAAACACTTTCTTCATCCCTGCATGGGACTAAGTGGGTTTATAGCAAATGGTACAGAGGATGGCCCCAAAACGGATTGAAGTAGTACCTCAGTATTATGAAGTAAACATCTTAAATATTCAACTGTACACCTCTGTACACCTCGCGTATAGTTTGTATTTCATATCCTAAAAATAGTCAAATATTGGAGTAAAGACATTCAATTTTAAATCAACTTTAAAAGTACGTAAAGAATAGCTGCTTTCTTATTTTTCTTAGCTTTCGGACAAGACTAAATGAGGATATAGCAATAGTATTAAATAATATAGTAAACCCGTGTATCAATTATAGGGATGTGCCATACATGACCTCACAGTTTTTTTAGTAAGCAATCAAAACTCGAACACATATTCGAAACGGTTTATGAATATTGTTGCTTACATGTTGTTACGCAACAACTCCTTTTGTTCAATCGGTCGAATACTCAATAACAAGAAAGTAATATTCAGGATGTAATGAGATTGCTTTTATTTTCTTGGTCACTAGCTAGGGGTAAAACTCAAGAAGTCTTTTGGGGGCTTCGGTTGACATCATCGACGATAAACAGCGAAAAACAAAGGTAACAAATGTATAAAGGGACTGAAAATATATAAAGTACTATTGCCCCATGTTTCCCCTCAGTATTTCATTCATAAACACTTAGGGATATACCTTTAAAAGTTTAAGTGTGCATAAGAGTGTTTGTTTCGTACGGTGTGTCTACATAAATATTAGCGATGCCCGACCCATCTTGTAATGTTATTCTGGATATGTACCTGTTTCCCTTTGATAATCAGGATCTGATCTTTATCACTGGACACGCTGAAATGGATGAGCGCTCAGTAAGTTCTTGTCAGCAAATAAACACATTCATGTAGCGAAAATTTGTATAGCATACTCCTTTTAATTAGGGTCTTTCCAGTTCTATGCATGGGTCATGCCATGCTTATATGTAAAAACGAACATACATACATGCATACATATATACATATATACATACATGCATACATACATACGTACGTAGTACGTGCGTGCGTATGTATGTATATGAATAATAGCAGATGGATGGTGCAAGGCATATTATTGCATAACGCTACAATTGTTTCAACATAGATTCACCAGCAGGAACATCGCTGAAGTATTATATAAAATATAAATTAACACATCGTGCCAATTATTATTATTATTATTATTATTATTATTATTATTATTATTATTATTATTATTATTATTATTATCATCATCATCATCATCATCATTGCCTTTGCACAGCTTCTAACGCTGGAGATGTACTACAGTGTCAGCTGTTCAATACCAGTGAACTAAGGTAACACCTCTTAGTTTTCGAGCACCATCCGGAGTTTACGAGCGGCTTCAAGCAGTACTGCTTTCTGCAAGTACTCCACCCATATTGCAGCCCATATTTCTTCCACGTACTTCTCGAGATTTTTGCTCACTGTTCCCAGGACTCCGACAATCATTGGTACTACTGCTACCTTTTTCATCGACCACAACTGCTTAACTTCCTTATTATGATGTTCTTCCATTGTCCCAGTAACACTGTGAATGACATCTCTTCAGGTGGGCTTATATAAAGATATAAACATACATATACAATACATATATATCGTAATAAAGACAAAATGAATGGAAACATTGGGTAGTACAACACAACCTTTCATATATGCATATATATTAAATGCACAGACATATTATCAGGAGGTGATAATTATGTGATAATAGAAACTGCAGAATTGTGCCAAGTGATAGGATCGAAACTAGAACGAGGTTACTGCAGAATTTACTTCTCAATGACGTATTACAATACGTTATTGATTGTATAATATAACCGGAATACACTCGATTAAACATACATACACATATATATATGCATGAATATATATATATATATATTTATATATATATATATATATATATATATAT
>NC_068997.1:53733724-53735430 GCF_001194135.2 Octopus bimaculoides | reverse complement strand
AATATACGCATAAAAGAATTCAAATAGACATATGTACGTGCATGCGTATACCTAGATACATACATACATAGGTACATGCATACATACTTCCATACATACGTACACATTTGTATGTTAGTTCTATTCGTCACTTATTTACTTCGTGAAATTTGCAGCGGATTTTTGTTGATATCATAGCTAGAGCAGTGGAATGTATCTTTTGACAGGAAGTGTAGAAATTATAGAAAAATCAATAGGGTCATTAGGTAGTTGAATGCAGTTTTCATAGATAATAAAACACTAAGAGACATCCATGGCCAACTAAATGTCATACTTTCTATTTAATATTATGTATTTCACTGACAAAGCTAGTTATCAACAAACAGTTTCAAACCGCCTTTGAAATCAAGTATTTCCAATATATATATATATATATATATATATATATATATATATATATATATATATATATATATATATGCATATATATATGTAGAAATGTATGTATAGTAGGTATATGTATAAATATGTATATACTGAGTATATGTATGTATATTTATAAATACAGACATGTATATATACTTTCATCTTTAATATTTCTGTATGTTTTCTTTTTATATGCATATATTTAAATATGTACTCTTATATACAAACATGTGTGTGCCTCTCTATCTATATGCATATGCATAAAACTAGAGATATGCATCTACGTATACATATATATGTGTGTGTGTGTATGTTCATACATTTTCTTCAATAATGTATCTATATATCTGATTTTATATGCATATACTTCAATATATATGTGTGTGTGAGAGAGTGCGTGTAAGTGTGTATGTGTGTGAGTGTGTGTGTGTGTGTGTATGTATGTGTACATACTTTCATCTATAATATTTCTATATTTTATTTTTGTTGGTATATGTTTAAATATTTATATATGTGTGTATATATATGTGCGTGTGACTGCTCACGTATAGTATATACATACACGCAGATATTCATATACATATATACACCTAAACCTACACACACACACACACACACACACACACACACACACATACACACACATACATACACACACACACACACACATATATATATATACATCTACCAGAGTGGTAAACATAGAAATTGTCGTATAACAGGTTCCATAATTTTGTTTCCTTTTATATTTTATACTTTTATTTGTTGTTATTTTATATATATATATTTGTTATGTTTATTTCCATCTGTATATGGATATTGATTCGGTTGATATATATAATATATGATTTAGTAATATGTGATACCAAGTATATGCTATGCTCGTTTGGCTCACTTTTTTGTGGAGGTGCCGTATTTTTTCTTGTTGTTATTTTTCGATTGTTGTTGTCGTCGTCGTCGTCGTTGTTCTTGTTGTTGTTGTTAGATTTGTGTTGTGTCGTTTCCTTTTATTTATCCATATATTCATTCCTATTTGTTTGCTACCGTTATCTTCCGTTGCTTTGATTATGTTACCAGATTAGCCATTGAATATAAACGCATATGTGTATCTATCTATGTATTTACATGTATAAATAAATATATGCACGTTTATGTATGGGTGAATCAACAAATGTACATAGGTAGGTATGCATACATATAAATAATATATATAGATAAATGCACAATACATATATGTATATATATATATATATATATATATGTGTGTGTGTGTGTGTGTGTGTGTGTGTGTGTGTGTGTGT
>NC_068997.1:53732307-53733471 GCF_001194135.2 Octopus bimaculoides | reverse complement strand
ATACTTGCTCGTGTTTGTAACGTTATGCAATTTTTAGAGGATGTAATTACATTGGTGTGCATTCAATACTTAAATTTCCATGCTTTCGTACGACATTTATGTTTATCTTGCTTTCCCTTTATATTTTTTTTATTTTTTTTTTTTTGTTTCTTTATCTTTCATCTGAGACCACTGTGGTGCAGAGACTCTATCTACGATTACAATAACATTCAATATTGACCATAACAACATACCATATCGCCTTGCTGCATTGTCATTTCGGGTGACAAGTAGAGGTTTGTAGATTTGCCACAGATTATTATCGTACATGGCTGCGTAAACTAGATTATCAGGCATCGGTCGGCTATTTTTTGAAACTTTGCCGCAAATATTTTCGCCGCAGGAAATTTGCCGTCGGAAATTTCACGGCAAAAGAGGCACGCAAGAAGACTGTCAACTAGATAATTCATTATAAAGAAATTACCTCTCTCTAATTAGTAGGTTAGTGGATAAAGTTACCATTTTAAGAAAACAATATTCTTTTTCTTGCTCTCTCTTCCTTTTTTTTTTTCTTCTTTTCCTTTTTAAAGGTGAATTATCCTACGGCAAAAATGTTTAAAGTGAAATTTCATATAACCACGTTTGCTCCATTATTTTGCATGAAATTTATACTATATGCGAGATACGAAAATCGACCAGGAGTTTTATATCGTTAATACTGTTGCGTATCGAGGTTTGTCGTTTTTCAGCTTATATATAAACGTATGTAAACTCGGAATGACGTACACATCATGTTTTGGCGATGGCACAACTCTATACAAATACTTGAAAGCGTCGTTCAAAATACAGCTCTTTCCGATTGTCTTTGCAACGAGGCTAAAGTCGACTTCGAGGTCTTACCGAACAACCACACGGATGATTTGCTTATAGTGATCAAATGTTTCTGTATATTTCCTGTACAGGTGCAACTGGGTGCTACATGTCAGATTTCCACAGAAATGACCGCAGAGCAACGAGAAATGAAGTGCTTTGCTCAAGAACAAAAGGCAAAAGCCGGTCTCGTAATCGAACCCACGATCTCGCAATCATGTGTGCAACATCCTAACCACTGAGTCATGCAGCTTCACATATATATACATATACATACATACATATGTATATATATATATATATATATATATATAT
>NC_068997.1:53728942-53731535 GCF_001194135.2 Octopus bimaculoides | reverse complement strand
TATATATATATATATATATATATTGGTAGATACAAGCATTACCACGTGTGTTTGTGTGTGCACGCGAACGAGTGTGTGTGTTGTGGTGAGTGTCTGTGTATGTGTGTGTTTCTATATTAAATTATACCTATATAAATGCTCACACAAGCCTTTTACGAAAAACAGCTCATCGGTGCATCCACTTTCGGCAAAATAGCTTACAAAAACCTCAAAAATCACAATGGCTGCTATGTTGAAAAAAAAATATCAGAATGGGTGGAGGTGTGTATATCGTTATAAGGTAAGTGCAGTATCTTAATGAAAATACGAGATGCAAGAAGTATAGCATTAATGGTCGATGTGAAAGTCTAGTCAGTGGTAGGGCAGAAAGTGTTAATGGCTGAGAGAAATATCTCGAGTTGTAGAAAGAAAAAAACAAAATAGCGAACTACTAACAGCAACAGGGTAGACATTTTAGACGAATATTTCGTATTATGGACAACATAAATATTGAGAAGTGTGCCTGCGGGTGAGAGTATGGGCGTGGGGTATGAATCTATATATGAATTAATATGTCTCATTCTCTCTCACTTTCGCTCTCTTTCTATATATATATATAAATGTATGTATACCTACAAACACACATACATACATACATATCTATATACATACATACATACATATAAATATATAGATATATGTATATATATATATGTGTGTGTGTGTGTGTGTGTGTGTGTGTGTGTGTGTGTGTGTGTGTGCATATATATATAGATATATGTAGATATATATATATATATATATGTACATATACATGTATTCATAGGTGCGGACATAAAGAGTTTCGTGCAACTGTACACGTATATGCCTATGTACGTACTAAAGACTATGTGCTTGTTTGCATGTGTGAATGATCCAAAGTGTTTCATATTCCTGATATATTTTACTTAAAACTCATTTTAGCACGATTAAGTGAAGCGAAAAATTTAGGCTTACATGTGAGGCCACCTATCGGCTTTTTCCCCCTCAACTATCTACTGCAATCCCCCTCCTCCTTCTTCCTTTTCTAATTCGTTGGCACCTTCTCCTGCTCGTCCCCTTCATAAGTCACTATGCGAGTGATTCAGGCTTTTGTAATTATGAAACCCACACACACACACGCACACACACACACATATATATTATATATATATATTTATATATGTATGTATTGTGTGTGCGTGCGGGGATGCATGTGTGTGCGTGCGGGGATGCATGTGTGTGTGTGTACATAAATATATATATATATATATATATACATACAGACGAGCTGGCATACACAGGTGCTTACAATTGTCAAGTATTACCTCTAAATCTTACTTTACCTACGTGTATATATATATATAAGTCAGTAAATGGTGGGGTTGTGTTAACCGACATTGTTGTTTTATGTGCGTGGCCTAGTGATTTGGTCTCGATTGCTAAATCATACGTTCGATTCCCGGAGCCGTATATATGTTCTTGCACTGCGTAAGAGCTTTTTAATATTTCTGGCTGTCTCCATTCTGAGTTCAAATCCCACCTGCCTGGAGAAGTCAATGGCAGACGCTCCACCATTCATCCCAAGTCTAATCATAGTAGCTGCAATTCCAGTAATCTATTTAACCGCAACGGGGAACGGTTCCGGCCCACCCAGGCCGTTTAGAGAGTGCTGGATAAAGTTCACATGCACTGGAACTGACCAAAGGCAGAACACCACTAGACTATAGATAGATAGATAGATAGATAGATAGATAGATAGATAGATAGATAGAAACACATGGATCCGAACATAGATATGCATGCATGATGACTATTGCCATCACTCTTTTCGAGACGAGGATGAAGAATTCAGTGAGTTACACATTCATCAACGAAAGCTTATTTGTAAGAAAGTTCATTTCAGAGAATTCTCTTGTCACGAAAGTTTAACTACCGAACACGGTTTTTATGGAAAGGAGAAAACCTTAACGACAAAGCTAAATACAAACAATATTCTAAGTCCTGTACTTTCACATGGCTACGACTACGGCGTTGTTCAACCGAAATATCAAATATAGCGTCAATTTAAAATGGAAAGTGAATGAAATTAACTGTTTGATATCAGAATGCACTATATGGCTTAACTGAATCGCTTATAGTGTTCAAACAGTACTTCTGTAAATTTCTAGCTATTTGAACTACATACGAACAACCGTTGAACTAGGAGAAGAAAGGACGGTATATTCATATGTGTTGGATATATTCGTATATACATACATACATTTAAATATATATAAATATAGATATATATATATACATGGGTGCATATGTCTGAGTGTATGTGGGGTGGTTTCCTTGTTTGTGTGTGTGCTGTCTGTGTATATATGTACGTTTATATAGCTTTTTATTCGTGTATATATCTGCATATTTATTTCAATGTCTAACACCCATTTATTTTTAATAAACAACTTTAAGATTTATGTCCGTTTTTCCCCCCATTTTCTATTATTTGTTTTCTCTCTCTGCCTCGCTTTGTGTTCTTATATATCTAGATATAAATCCTACGTATACCTATCTATCTAAGTACATATATATATATATATATATATATATA
>NC_068997.1:53727407-53728169 GCF_001194135.2 Octopus bimaculoides | reverse complement strand
TCATCAACATCATCAATTTCTTCGTTTCTTCTTCTTCTTCTTCTTCTTCTCCCCCTCCTCTTCCATCTCCTCATTCTGCTTTTTCTTCTCCTCCTTCTTCTTCTCTTCCTATACTCCTCCTTCTTCTCATCTTCCTCTTCCTTCTTCTCATCTTCCTCTTCCTTCTTCTTCCTTTTTTCCTTCTTCGTCTTCTTTTTCTTCTTTCCACTCTAGTTCTCTCATAATTTTATATTTCTCCTATTCCTCGTCTCTCTCCTTCTCCTTCTCATCATCATCATCTTCATCATCATCATCATCATCATCATCATCATCATCATCATCACCATCATCTTCATAATCACCATCGTCCTTAACCGACGTCAAGTCCATTCCTTCACCCTCTTTCTCTTCCTCCATCCACTCCTATTACTTATTAATGTACGACATGCTAATGCGGTGTCGCTTCTACATTTAAAGTAGATGCATCAGTGTACATCTTCTTTAATGTGTTTATGTTTGTCCAATATAGCAACATGTATTTCGCTTCCTTCTCTCTTGTTTGTGTTTGTCCTGGCTGTTTTATGTTTTCTAACTTATTTTATGTGTGTTTGCGAGTGTGTGTGTGTGTGTGTGTGAGAGAGAGAGAGAGAGTGTGTGTGTGTGTGTGTGTATGTATATGTACACACAAATATATATTTATACATATATATATACACACATATATATTTAAATATATATATACATACATATATGTATATATATTTATATATATATATATATATA
>NC_068997.1:53721741-53724139 GCF_001194135.2 Octopus bimaculoides | reverse complement strand
TATATATATATATATATATATATATATATATATATATATATGCATATGTACATGACTGTATGTGCGTGTGTGCGCATATGTATAGATATATATATACATACATTTACTTACGTGCTCACACGCAAATACACAAACCCTCAAATATATATGTACAGACATACACACAGACGCATTACACCCGGAGACAGACGCGTAAATAGAATGAAATTATTCAAACTCCAATTAAAGATAAAACTACAAGTGTCCGGAAATATATTGTAATAAGAGACAGAGCTTTGTCGAAAACACAATAAATAACTTTGACTACAAGGAATAATGGACTAATACATGCTTGCATGTGTGTGTAATAGAGAGCAGGCGGCGGAGGAGAAGAGGTAGTGGCGCGCAGATGGGGGATGGCTTTGCAGAGGCACCAGCAGAAATTGTAGAACACCTGTCTAAACAGCCTTACTGTTATGAGTTATGTTACTTTGTGTCCAAGCTTGTGAGTTCAAAACCTACAACTGCTCAATTTTACTGACGTCCTTATAAGGCTCAAGACAAGCTGAAAGCAATTTGGAAATATTTTGTTTTAATATCTATTGCAGCGTGTATGAAAAACATACAAGGACCTTTAATTTCACTAAAACATTTATTTGTAAAATGGCGTTAGATGGTTCGTCTCTCGAAACTGCTACCAGCTTAATGACAAAATATTTTTGCTGCATCAATGAAGAGGTCGCAGTTTTGAGCGAGGAAAATATTAACACCATATTTATTGCCACAGAAGGCTAAACATAGAAGAGACAAAACAAGGGCAGACAAAGGGACTAAGTCGATTACACTGACCCCAGGGCGTAAAGCATTTCTGAGGCAAGCAGATAGATCCTTTTAAAGGTGCAAAAAGAGTCCAGGTGTTAGACTAGGCATGGTAATAAGTGTATTCCATAATCAGAATTAAAACCTGTTCTCACTCTCGGTCTATCTCAGGGGCTTCGTTGAAATTTTCATCTGCAAATTTCAAATGTCCACAACGACAAATATACCACGTTGCAGCGTTCGGATTCGTCTTGACGCTTGGCGAATACGAAATGACTATGTCAACAAGCGCCTAGCAGAAACGACCTCAAGAAACTCTGTCTACTCACGTTTTATTATGTGAGTCTATATTACGCAGGTGGGTATACAATTAGATAGCCCAGCCAGGTGCATCGGGAGCAAAGATAATTGCAAAGAGAAGGGACAAAGGAACACAAAGACGAAAGGAATAGCACAAAGCAAATTTATTAACCCGCCATACAACTGGCAAATGATGTCGGAAAGGATTAAGATGTTAATTTAAAGAGTCCAGGTCTCTCTGTCAGGAAAATAGGACATTGTAAAACTTTTAGAGAATATTTCTCATCTAATAGGCTCGTGAAAGAATAAGAATTGCTTTAACGTAATCACTTAATCAAACATGTCACAGAAAAATTCTTAAAAAGCGAACAACTCTGTCTCTAAAAGTATTATGTAGTTTATAAATATTCTTGCTAAAATGGAGAGACGTACGTTGGATCTAAGAAAAAACGGTAGTACTTTACAATAGAAAATGGCATAAACAAAGGCACTCCAGCCCGATGCAACATCATTTCAGCAGACTGTAACATGTCATTGGGCCATACTAATGATGTAAAAGTCTGGAATACAGAGGTACAACTTAATACGAAGTGTGGCTGAGAAAAGTTCGACACGTGGAAATAAGCCAGATCCACTTAAACGGTTCTTCAGCAGAAAGGAATATGAGAAAATAAACAGAGAAAAAAAAAACTTGCTCCCACATGGCCGCAGTTAAATGACTGAGACAAGTAAAAGTATAAGATGTGTGTGTATATATATGTGGGGGGGGTGCGTTTGTGTTTTTGCATGTGTTTCTATATATATATATATATATATATATATATATATATATATATATGTACATGTATAAGATATACATCCATATACATATTCTTATATACAAACAAAAACACACACAAAGACACACATACACATAGATACACACACAACACATATAAATATATATATATTACACTTCTATATATACGCACATATATATTATACTTATATATACACACATACACATATGAATCTTGAATATAAAATACTTTTTATGACGTTTTAACATCTGACTTGACACGTGTTGAACTAAATTTCCAGATCATTTCTTCATCTCTCTGTGTTCCCGTCTCTTAAATCTGTGCCAAGTGAAGTGTCTCGCTACAGGCACCCTGCGGCTCCCCTATTGATTAGGGAGACAAAATGGATTCTTCCCCCACCACCATTTTATATAGTTCTCTTCTAGAGTTCATTCAGTACAAAAAATCATTCGTATACACATAAATGCAAACACATGCATAGAGACATTTTCCCTATGTGT
>NC_068997.1:53720943-53721532 GCF_001194135.2 Octopus bimaculoides | reverse complement strand
GAAGAAGAAGAAGAAGAAGAAGAAGAAGAAGAAGAAGAAGAAGAAGAAGAAGAAGAAGAAGAAGAAGAAGAAGAAGAAGAAGAAGAAGAAGAAGTGGTGTGACACAGTAAATTGTTCGTGGAATCTTCTTTAATGGTCAAATCACCTGTTGTGGTCCTAGCAGTAGTGTTTGAAATTGTTCTAAATTCTTGTAGTAGTTTCATCTCTGGGGGAAGCATTCGAAAGAGGTTTATATTTTGCGAGAAAATATGCTTCTTTGCTAATGTGCTGATTATAGGTTGCATTGTTCCTGAATTTATAGATGGTAAAAATCTTAAAGTTGGGTTGTTTGTTAGTGGTGCAAATATCGATGTGCTTGCTTAATCCTATTTTTCTGTATTCCAGTATTTTAATCTGGGATCTATGTACCGTCATCCTCTGTCGTAGACTATTTTCTGTTTGACCAATATATTGTTCTCGACACCGTAAGCAAGTTAATACATATATTGATACATATATAGTTTGAGGGAAAAGAACCAAGTTCATGAACCTTGGTTCTTTTCCCTAAAACTATATATATATATATATACACACATATATGTATATATAT
>NC_068997.1:53719084-53720590 GCF_001194135.2 Octopus bimaculoides | reverse complement strand
ATATATATTATTCCCCGCGTGAAGTCATGTTACGTACCGTGCAAGTTTACCGGGTGTATTTCTGTTGTATTTTCATAAATGGCCATAAATTCTGTATAACAACATTTTGTACGTTTTTTTTTCTCTCTTTCTCTTTCTATAAAGAAGGACAGCATAGAGCATAAAGGGAGGAGATGGCAAGATGGGTGTGGGGTGGGGTGGGGCGATCTGTCTATTCAAAGATTGTTGTCAATGAAGCATTCTCCGAAAATATTTCTTTGCCATAACCGTCTATCAAACTCTTCAAACTACTGACACTCTCTGTATTATGCTCGGTGAATTCCTACAAAACATGTGCGACATTAACAAAGAAGAAAAATTAGCCGTCATTATTATACACAATCGGCTTCAACGAAATACCTGTACAAATTACCGCTCCATGGAACTGTCCTAGAAATCATTACTCAAAATATCTCATGCATTAACCTCATATCAATAGGAAATTATAATTAATTTTTCAGATCCAAGATTGCAAATTACATACACGTAGATGTATGTCTCTAAATTATGAGACCACGACTGAAAATACGAAAAGAAGAGAGAAATGGAGCGAGTGTATGAAGCTCGCTCTAAGGAACTAACGAAATATTTTTATCAAGACAACCCTACCAATATTACATTTTGGTAAGCATCAATGCTTCCATGTCTATGTAAATTTATATTGCTTCAAAATATCCATTGCGTTTTCAATGTTGCAATCATCATATTATAATAGAGATCGATTTTGTATGAAACATTAATATGATATCAAAACATCGATAAAATATCGAATGGGTGTGATGGTAAGGCGGTTTGCTTAAGATTTACAGTTTTTTAGTTTTGGTTTCAATTTCAATCTCACTACAATTCTGTCGTGATGGTCACACTTGTTTTACTGAAGTCACGCGTCTTTTACTCCGATCTCACATTGGCAAAAATCGTACGAACGAAATTTGTAAGACAGGATCTGTGTGGAAGCATGGCGAAAGGATCATCTCTCATCTCGCGTGTTAGATTTGATCGGTCAGCAAGTTCAATACCACCATCTGAACACACTTGACTGCCTTTAACAGAGCTCTCTCTGCAGTAAACATTCAGGTTTCAGCCTTAGAAGCTCTGAAAAACAATTACAGTCGCTGCACTCCGCTGCTACAGTGTTTTGATGGGAAGGGTACAGACAATGCCAGGTCCTATGGCCACTTCAGCGATTCTCCATCCCACTTGTCAGTCGCTGAAGTGATCACAGGATGTGTGACAAAAGAACATAACATAACATAATAATAATAATTAATTTTGAAGTGAAGAACGAATATGGTGCGCGTGTTTATTTGACAAAAAAGAAAAATATGACCATGCCGAAATCTAACAAAATCTGTTTCAACATACGGCTTCACCTCATGAACCTTCCGAGACAGATACACACACACACACACACACACACACACACACACACACACACACACACACACACACACACACACACACACA
>NC_068997.1:53716995-53718959 GCF_001194135.2 Octopus bimaculoides | reverse complement strand
GATGATGATGATGATGATGATGATGGTGATGATGATGATGATGATGATGATGATGATGGTGATGATGATGATGATGATGATGATGATGATGATGATGAAGGGTGTGTAGTCGTCGTTGTCGTCGTCGTCGTCGTCGTCGTCGTCGTCACGTAACGATACTGTCATCCATATTCTCATTTGCCTTGTTGTTGTTGTTGTTGTTGTTGTTGTTGTTGCGCTATTTAAGTTGCTTTAATTGCGCCTGCCGTTGCTAATTATCGCTATTAATGCTGTTCTTGTTGTTGCTGTTGTATGGTTTGTTAATGATAATAGAGATGGTGGGGATAAGGAGTGATGATGATGATGGTGGTGATGATGATGATGATGATGGTATTGGTGATGGTGGTGGTGGTTGTGCTGCTGGTGCTGATGCTGGTAGGGATGATGGTTAATGGTGGAGGTGGTGGTGGTAGCGGTGATGATGGAAACGACGATGACGATGATGATGATGATGATGATGATAACGACGACGGAAGTGATAATGACGATGATGATGATGGTGATGATGATGGTGATGATGATGATGATGATGATGACGGTGTGGTTATTTTTTTCTGATGTCTTCTCTCTAAACCCTCGTCATCCTCTCCCTTTTTATCTCCTTACACTTTTTGCTGTCGCCATAGATTTGTCGTTGTTGTTGTTGCTTAATTTGTGTTTTTGTTTCACGTTTCTTATTGATGACACTATTCTTCTTGTTACTAAAGCGTCATCATTAACAGGGACGGCAGAGAAGAACAGTAGTAGTAGTAGTAGTAGTAGTAGTAGCAGTAGTAGTAGTAGCCTTGGTGAAGGATGTGGTAATAGCGGTGGTACTGGTTGATGGTGATGGTGATGGTCTTGCTGTTGTGACAGCAGGTTTGTTAGTAGTAAAGGAGTAAATATGGTGGCCATCACCATCATCATCATCGTCATCAACAACAACAGCAACATCATCATCATCACCAAGAACAGCATCAATAACAGCAACAACAGTAGAGGCAGCAGCAGCAGCAGCAACAGCAGAGGCAGCAGTCGTAGTAGTAGTAATAGTACTATTCTTAGTAGTGGTGATGGTGGTGGTGGTGGTTGTTGTAGTTGTGATAGTGGTGGTTTCGGTGGTGTGGGGGAGGTCGGTGATGGTTGTGTTGAGTGGGGTAATGATGGTGACGGTTGTTGTGATTTTGGTGGTGGTGGTGATGGTGGTTGTGGTGGTTGTGGTGGTTGTAGTGGTGTATCTGGTCGTGGTGGTTCTGGTTCTAGCATTACTTGGTGTTATTGTGTGCATTGCTCTTGTTGTTGTATTTGTAGATGTTGTAGATGCCGTTGCTGTTGTTGTTGCTGTAGTTGGTCTCATTGTTCTTACCTTGTAATCTAGCCTTTCTTATCACCGTGTGCTTGTTATGGCGTCCGGCTCCGCCCGTCCTCGCCGCCGACTCGTTCTCGCTCTGTCCAATTAGCGTCTCTTCAGAGGTGTTAGTTAGGGCGGCGTTTCTTCTCCTTGCCCTTTGGCGGGAACCATTGTACAACAAAATATCAGCAGCTACTGATGAACCAGCGCCATCTTTGTCCTCATGCCTAGTCCAGTTGTTGGTGCACATAGTGTTTATGTTGCTGCTTCTGCTGCTGGTGTTGTTGTTGTTGTTCATGTTGTCATTATTGTTGGTGGTGGTGGTGGTCGCGGAATTGGTGGGGATAATGGAGCCCTTGTTTTGATATGGTGCAGCAGCAGGAACAACAACAACGAGGGCCTCATCATCATCATCATCATCATTATCACCATCATTATCAGCAGCAGTAGTAGTAGCAGTAGTAGTATGAATGGTAGGAAGAGTAGACAGTGCTGCAGAAGCAGTGTGCTGCATGCAATTCATCTCTGAATCCATAATTGACGCCATGGACATTTCTGAATATACTGCAAATGATAAAATAGACAGACATGTATA
>NC_068997.1:53713370-53715470 GCF_001194135.2 Octopus bimaculoides | reverse complement strand
ACACACTCACATATAAATGCATACAATATATCTCTGCATTATATAACAAATAACTTGCAGACATTATAACAAAATTAGGACTTACCAACGTTTTTATTCCAAATGCAAGATCAATCGCTTTTATCCAAGTTCAGTCAATATCAATCAATAGTAATATGAAATAATCGAAGTAGATATAGTTAGTTAATCTGCAAATTATACTAGGTAGATTAACGAACAGTTTGTTGTCTCAAAACAAGTACAACCTCTTACAATGCATATATATTGATTTGCATGTTTGGCTAGAGCAGTGATAATTCTTAATACCAGTAATATCCGGAAACGTATTCAATACCGTATCTTCTTTATGTTAAGGCATATTATAGTTAATCGAATTAAAATTTCTGTTGATTAATTTTAACTCGGTATCTCCTCAATATTGTTTCATTTAAATTATGTATGAGATATAAATTAAAATTTACGTGTGTGTGTGTTTGAGTGTTTGTATATGTGTATGTGTGATGAACAGAGTCGATGCATATGTGTGTGTGTGTGTGTGTGTGTGTGTGTGTGTGTGTGTGTGTGTATAGTCGTGTGTAATAGGTCTTCGTTTGAGAAAGGTTGCTGCCGCTGTGTTTAGGCGTTCGCAAGATGATGGTTGGTCCCCGAGTAAACGTTTCGGGTTTATTCTCCTCGTAGTCACATTCGCCTTTTGCTTGCGTCTCTTCGTACAAACTTCAGACAATCCTCAACTTTTACAATATCCTCGCCCATACCTCCTGTACGACCTTCCTTCTGTAAAACCTTTACTCTCTTTAGTCCCGCCACTCGATATAGGCCTTCATCTTCACAAACAATTCCTCCAATAAAAATTCTTTCTCTCTGTGTCTCCAATTAAAATTAACGACATATTCTCTGTACAAAGGTCAAAGGTTAACATCTGTAAGAAACCGGTCGAGTTCTCTGTGATGCGGCAGGTTTTTATTTCCATATATATTGAACAGACTCAGATCGAAAAACCGATAGATAGATAGATAGACAGACAGACAGACAGACAGGTAGACAGACAGACAGATATACATACATACGTTCATACAAACCTGCTTGTTTTCCAAACGTGACTGGATAAGTTATCGACGACTCAACAACCAACTAACAGTTGTGTATTTAACTAAATATGAAGAAATGACCACCACTACCTGAAAAGGCACAGTCACACACATCGACACGTGTGTGACCTGCGTGTATATGTGTGGAGGATACCGTCGCTATGTCCAGTGTGCATGTATATGCGTGAGCAGGTGTGTGGGTGTAAGGGGGTGAATGTTAACTGGAATGGCAAAAGTGCTTGGCAATGTCTTTAATCCCCATTAACAGTTAAGCCTGTGTGTGCTCAGTTGCTGATTTCTCTGGAATTCATTTTGGTAGTGATTAAGTAGAACCGAATCAATTTTCGGTATGGCGACAAGAATAACAACAGCAATATTAGTAAAAAAGCAGCTGCTGCAGTGACCAAAGCCGGAAACAGGAACAACGGCAAGATTAATAGGAACAACAGCAGCGGCAACAACAATAGCAGGCCACACACACAAACACACACACACACATTGTTGCAAGACCAACAACAGCAGAAACAAAACCAAGAACGGAATTAAGAATAACAACAAAATTACTACTACTGCTATATCTACAGCAGCAGCAGCAGCAGTAGTAGTAGTAGTAGTAGTTCTTTCTTCTATAGGCACAAGGCCTGAACAATTTTTAGGGAATGAGGAGGGTGGGGTGGGTAAGTCGATTACATAACTGGCCCTTATTTAATCGACCCTGAAATGATGTAAGGCAACGTCGACTTCTGCGGAATTCGAACACGGAACGTAAAGACAGGCGGTATGCCTTCTGGTCCGTCGTCCTAACGACTCTGCCAGCTCGACTCCTTACTAGTAGTGGTTGTGGTAGTGGTAGTGGTAGAATTAATAGTTGTCGTTGTTGCTGTTCTGGTATAACATGTAACTGCTATCAGGTACTTCCGACGGCGGCTGTGGTGGTAGTGGTGGTGGTGGTGATGGTGGTGGTGGTGGTGGTGGTGGTTTTGGTGGTGGTGGTTTTGGTGGTGGTAGTGGT
>NC_068997.1:53712318-53713199 GCF_001194135.2 Octopus bimaculoides | reverse complement strand
GTACTTCCGACGGCGGCTGTGGTGGTAGTGGTGGTGGTGGTGATGGTGGTGGTGGTGGTGGTGAAGGTAGTGTTAGGGATGATGATGAAGGAAGTAAAAGAAGCTCAAACGAGATATAAGAAATATAAATATGGTGGAAATTTAATATATAAAAATGATGGAAGGAAAGAAGAGGGAGAAGGAGAGACAGAATCAGAAAGAGGGGAGTAGAATGCGAGAGAGAGAGAAAAAGAAAGGGAGAGTGAGTGAGAGAGAGAAAGAGAGAGAGAGAGAGAGAGAGTGGGGTTCTGAAAAGAAAAGGAGTGATGGTATCCGAAACAGATCAAGAGGATATCTGGAAGGAAGAGATTAACTTGAGAGAAACGGAGGATTAGCTTAACAAGGATTATATCTTAGCCAGAAAGAAAAACGAAATAGAAAGAGAGAGAGATATGAAGGGAAAGGTTGGTCGAAATGGCAGCGATGTAAAGTGGATTCTTTGATTCAGACGCCTTGGCGAATTGTCATTAATGGTGTTTTCTCAGCTTCATGGCTTAAATATTGATTTATCAGGAGAATTGCTTTAGCATCGAACATATTTGGTCTTGCAGTACATGTGTGTGTGTGTGTGTGTGAGTGTATGAGTGTATGAGTGTGTGTGTGTGTATGTGCATATATATGTATATATATATATATTTATTTACGGTAAGAAGATAAGGGAGGAGATAGAGAAATAATATACATCAAGTGTTAGACATTATATTATGTCTATTTATTTATTCTAAAACATTTATGCGAATATATATATATGTAAAGACTGTATATTACAAACATACGTACCAGTAATTCATAGAATAGAAAAAGAACAGTTTCTTATGGTCGTTTCTGCCAAGAGGTCACAC
>NC_068997.1:53709484-53710726 GCF_001194135.2 Octopus bimaculoides | reverse complement strand
ATATATATATATATGTATATACATATACACACATATATATATATATGTGTGTGTGTGTGTGTGTCTGTGTATGTATGTATATATATATATATTTATTTACGGTAAGAAGATAAGGGAGGAGATAGAGAAATAATATACATCAAGTGTTAGACATTATATTATGTCTATTTATTTATTCTAAAACATTTATGCGAATATATATATATGTAAAGACTGTATATTACAAACATACGTACCAGTAATTCATAGAATAGAAAAAGAACAGTTTCTTATGGTCGTTTCTGCCAAGAGGTCACACTACATGTTATTTCCATCTCTTCAGTGTTCTGTAGTGATCGTTAGATAAAATTAGGGTATTGGGTGTGCCTCTACGCTTCGCCAGTTTCCATCCATCTACATTCGCTGCTGGCATGTGTGTATACAATTCTATGTGGTAATTGTTCATTTTGGGAGGCCAAAGTTGGTTATGCGTTTATATTTAGGCGTGTTCTGAATTTTTCGATAAATGAATTTTCTGTATTCAAATGATGTTGTACAGAAATTGTTTCTTTGCACTCGTAGATGGGGAAAACTATGAAGTTTGGTTAGATATTACCTGCACATTTCTGTTCACTCAAAGGAATCTCTCTGTATTGTTGGTAATGGATTTGTTCCTTATGTAGTGTGATTCTTCGTCCCGGTGTCATATTTGTCTGTCCTATATAGTTATGTCCACAACCTGAATAAGTTATAACATAAATTAGGTTCTCACAAGTAAAGTTGATATTAATTGTCAACATTTCTCCTTGTTCGAATAGGAATTCCGAGGTTGGGGCATGTTCTACAGTTTGGGCGTCCACATTTTTTAACCATTGGTTTCGTTGTTGTTGTGTGGTTGTTGTGTAAAGTCGTTCCAGCGACTTATGTTGCTTTTTGCATTTGATAAATTTATGTGTTTTCAGAATATTTATCGTACCATCCTCTGCAGCGCATTTTAACGTTGAACGTAACAAAGTAGGGACGGATTCTGTTCGGAAAAATATTCACATACGTATTCACATGACTATCTATCTATCATACATACATACATACATACATACATATAGACATGCACACATACATACATACATACATACATACATAGAGAGAGAGAGTGAGAGAGAAGGAGTTAGATAGATAGATAGATAGATAGATAGATAGATAGATAGATAGACTGAGATGTATATGTCATATATACATACATGCATACTATAAATATATATA
>NC_068997.1:53705629-53706517 GCF_001194135.2 Octopus bimaculoides | reverse complement strand
ATATATATATATATATATATATCATATATATATGTATATGTATATGTGTATATACTTATGTATGTATGTATGTATGTATGTATGCATATATGTATGTAAGTATACAGAGCAATCTCTGCGTTGAAGTTCTGTTTTTTGTTTCTGTATTTTTCAAACGAAAGTAAAAAAGACCACAGTAATGAATCCATACACACTCTCGGGTACAACAATGCAAAACCACTAAGGTATTCGAAGGTTGACAACCACTGAGACAAACGCATAGACAGGTTTAGGTAGCACATCACTAACGCCACCATCATGAGTTACCTGCTTCAACAACTGCATTCATCTCACGTCGAATGAAGCGAGTGAACCACTAACTTTCAGCGTGTATGCACAACCGATCAGGTACTGGTCTGCTTTGTTGTGTATACACACACACACACACACATATATACATATATACATATATATCACATAATTGTCTGGATGTTTTGCGTTCTTGTTCCATTTTGCATTTTCATATATATACATATACATATATACACATATGTATACTTGAACACATACCAATATATATATATATAACATTATATCTGCATGTATATCCAGATAGATAGATAGATAGATAGATAGATAGATACATAGATATGCATCTAGTTATGTATGTGTATATCTTAGACTTCAACATAACGAACTCCTCATCTCCTCTGCAAACATAGTAAATGTCCACTACACACACGCTTCCTTATTACCACTACCACCACCGCCGCCACCACCACCACCGTATGCTAACTTTACCGTCACTTTTACTTCCCAAAAACAGCAGCAGTGACACCAAAACTTGCAGCTTCCATATGAAGCACAACGCCATTATTATGCAATCACACTTAAATCTCAAAACCATAC
>NC_068997.1:53703465-53704278 GCF_001194135.2 Octopus bimaculoides | reverse complement strand
CAGATATATACATACATACACACATACAGACATACATACATACATGCATACATACATACATACATACATACATGCATACATATATAATACATACATACATACATGCCATATGTTAAGTATACAGACAGACAGGCATGCAGGCAGACAGACAGATAGATAGATAGCTAGATGGACGGAATGATCTATACATACATACATACATACATACATACATACATTCATACATAAATTAATGCATGCAAATTGCGAAGAGACATGCATAAAAATGCAGAGAAAACATTGCCAGGGAGAGGAAGCTACATACATCGAAAGAACGCAAAATATGAGCACAAGTATATATAGTCACGCATAGAATCATTGTCTATATACACCCACCTGCTCTGACATTTACATTATTCATACAGATGCGCACATTTACGTGAGCTTAGGACTAAATACACAGTAATATCTCCGTAGCCATCCGCTATTACATACACACACGCGCGCACACAAACACCGATTCGTAGGAATGTATGTATGTATATGTATATGGCTTGTATATTATCTAAATTTTTCTGTTATGCGAGAGAATTTCTTCCCTTCTCATTCAGAGTCGATAGTTATTGCCATTAGGCGTTTGTTTACCTTATTTCGAAACAGACATAATTTTGGTAAAACAAGAACTTGCGATATTTGTTATCTAGCATAACTTTGTTCATCTTTATCGTCCAATTTCAAACTACTGTCCACAATGAGCCATTCCTTAAGCAAATTACATACATACATATATAATATATACATATATATATATATATATGTATATATATATATATA
>NC_068997.1:53701854-53703084 GCF_001194135.2 Octopus bimaculoides | reverse complement strand
TATATATATATAGGAATACACACATATATACACATATACACACATACATGTACATACACATACATATGTGTACACATGCAAACATACATACACATATACATACATACATAAACACACGCATACACATACACACATACATACATGCTTTCATACATACATACATACATACATACATCAATACATACATACATATATACATACATTATATATATGTTATGAGTTGCCATATTACAATCCGTTTTAGCGAGTCTCAGGTTGCCGATTTACAGGCGATTATTGAAAACAGGTTTTTGTTTACAAAGATTTTTCGCGGAAAACTCAGAGTAATGGTTCATAATGCTTTGAGTTTTGAATAAATATTACATTATACTAGGTAATTGTTAGGTGCGTACTTCCATTCACGGCTATGTTTAAAGACACATGAATACATATACACTCTCACACAAGCACATCCGCACACAGCTGTCTTCAGAACAAATTCACGCAATCACACACACGCACACATAACACGCATGCGCAAAAGTGCATACAAAAATACATATATACACACAAGCCCACACACACACATACGTTCAAATACGCTACGATCACAGTCTCTAAATGCAACCAGACGTCTTTCTCTCTTTCTCGCCCACTCAAACACACATTTATGTGTATATTTACGCAGAGATTCTACACACATGTACTCAAATACACACACGTACACAACATATGTATAAATTGCATATATATTACACTTACACACACATACACATATACCCGTGCACATACACGCACACACACAAAAGCTCACACGCAAATTTAAGCAGTGAAATAACTAGAGGGAACTTTACAGTATACCATACGAATGTGTGCACACACACGCATGCACACACATGCACACACGCACACATGCACACACGCACACATATACACACACGCACACTGAAACATTGTAATAAATGCACAAGGACTCATACATAGATACGTCTAATCACACGCACACACACGCACACATACACACATACATACACATACATATAGGTCCACAAAAGTTCGACAGACGGAGGCAGCCTAATAAAGACGTAGATATTTACACATTCATACACACACATGCTCAATCAGGCACACACACGCGCACACACTTATGCATACACACACACGTGCATACATACATACACACTCATGCATATATACATACGTACATACATTCGATGCACACGTAAATACATTGGCGTAGATGCGCTAGAC
>NC_068997.1:53700895-53701844 GCF_001194135.2 Octopus bimaculoides | reverse complement strand
CACATGCACACACGCACACATGCACACACGCACACATATACACACACGCACACTGAAACATTGTAATAAATGCACAAGGACTCATACATAGATACGTCTAATCACACGCACACACACGCACACATACACACATACATACACATACATATAGGTCCACAAAAGTTCGACAGACGGAGGCAGCCTAATAAAGACGTAGATATTTACACATTCATACACACACATGCTCAATCAGGCACACACACGCGCACACACTTATGCATACACACACACGTGCATACATACATACACACTCATGCATATATACATACGTACATACATTCGATGCACACGTAAATACATTGGCGTAGATGCGCTAGACACACACCGCATACACACATACGCAAACATACACACATACACACACACACACACACGCACATACACGCACACACATAGACGAGCATGCACACAGTCACACACACATATGTAGACAGAGTGTTCATAGGCTTATACACACATGGGCGCAGCCTAATAAAGACATGGATACGTATACACACACACACACACACACATACGCTCACGCACGCACATACACACACACACGCACACTCTCATAAACTCGCACTCATACTCTTGCATACGTACAATGCACACACATATACATACACACCAACTCTAGACGCACATATACAGCCCCCCCCACACACACACACACCGCATACATGCATATACAGAGCCACGCATAAACACTTACACACACAGAGCTACACATTGATATGAACACACAAGCACGCATACGCATAGACACACACGGACACAGGCGCACACATGTGCCTGTACACATACATGGACACACATGCACACACATCGTGTAGGTAGTTGGAGACTGGCAGAAAATTATAGGCTTCATCCATGATGATGGCTGGAATATATTATTAATTGGCTCACATTTCCATGAGCAGCACCAAGC
>NC_068997.1:53699436-53700167 GCF_001194135.2 Octopus bimaculoides | reverse complement strand
ACTGCCACCACCATCACCACCAACACCACCACCAGATTCACCACCATCATCAACATCATCATCGTCATCATCATCCTTATCATCACCATCCGAAAGCCATGGCTGCACCACACGCCACCACACCAGGCCACCACCGCAACCACCACGCCCGACACCACAACCACAAAGACTACCAAGGAGAATACTAGAAATTACAGCAGCGAAATCTCCCTTAAATCACACGCATGAAGAAGGATATATTGGCTAGTGTAGTCTAAATCTATGTGATGGTCGTGGCTGGAGCTCTTTTAACTTAAAGGATGGAAATAATAACTCATGTGGTCAAGAGACAGAAATGCAGTAGGGCTATAGAACAACAACAAGAACAACAACATTCTAAACTACATCTCTTAACACCATGTTCCGAAACACTCATCACACCGCAACACCGACCTAATTAGGGGACCTCTCGGTGGCTGCTGAATCTGCTAGTGGTAGGAGCCAAATCAACCTCAAATCACACACACACACTACCGTAGTAATAAGAAAATGGTGCGTTGGAATACATTAGCCACAGAAATAGCCTTAGGTTGGAAGCCTGTTTGTGTTAGGTATTCTGGCACTGACCCACAACAATGCGACACTCAAGCGAACTTCGTAAATGATCAGCAGCAGCAGTAACGTCGTCACCATCATTACTATCACCATCATCATGTATATATATATATATATATATATATATATATATATAT
>NC_068997.1:53695776-53698665 GCF_001194135.2 Octopus bimaculoides | reverse complement strand
TATATATATATATATATATATATATATGTATATATACGCACATGCATACACACACACACACACATACACACGCATATATATATATATATATATATACGATGGGCTTCTTTCAGTTTCTGTCTACCAAATCACTCGCAAGACTTTGGGGTCGGTCCGAGGCTATAGTAGAAGACACTTGAATCGGCAATCATGTAGTTGGGAAGGAATGTTCTTACCACACGGCCACGCCAGCATCTTCGGGACAAAATGCATAGTGAAGTCACGATCACTGTTTACTTAACTTTGGCATCGTTTAACGAAATGATTGCAAAACCTGTTCAGAAGACGAAAGTATTTAAATATAATCTATGATTATCTCTATGTCTCTCGTGTTTTCCTTTTGTTTTTTCAGCTTTGTCATTCATTGTCCAGCGATAACTAAGTCAATTAACGTTGGACATATATGGGTGTGTGTGTGTGTGTATGTATTCATGTGTATACATATATACACATATACAAATATGTAAATAATAAATATATATAAATGTATGCATATATGTATATATATATATCTATATCTATATCTATCTATCTCCTTTTCTCCATCTCGCTCTTTCTCTCTATCTCTCTCTTTCTCTCTCTCTCTCTGTATATATATATATATATATATAGATATATATATATATATACATACATACATGCACACACACGCACACGTTCAAAGCACCTGTTGAATATAAAAAGCACAGATAATTCTGTATTGGTGGAGTATTTATCTATTAATTATTTATTTATCTATTTTTTATTTCAGCGCCATCTACCTTTTTACTCGGGGAAGAAAAAAAATACACCAGAGAACCACATAACATGGGTGCCTTCACAGACGCGTGCTGTAAACATAATTGTCAGAGGCCCGATGAACATACGAAGGAATCTATATCGTAGAAACGAGCGACCAACCTTATTTCATGGACCGCCGCTCGTTCTGCAATGAATTGCTTGTTAGTTTCTTTTTTTTTTAAGTTCCTTTCACTTATTCAAGGTTTTCTTCTCCTACTTCCTCTTTATTAATTGTTTCAGTGTCACACTTCACTTCGTCGCAATATTTCCCGTAACTCATGCGGAAAGGGATCCGGGGTTGGGGTGGGGGGAAATAAATGTAAAAATACGTAACTGTCCCCTATTGTTTGTCTTTCCTCTTTCTTGCTCTAGTTGCCGTTTCATTAGTACTACTACTACTACTACTGCTGCTGCTGCTGCTGCTGCTACTGCTGCTACTACTACTACTGCTGCTACCGCTGCTACTACTGCTGCTGTTTTTTTTTTTTGCCAACACATTTTTTTGCCAACGAGTTACAAGTTTGTTTATTCCGGTAAGATAAAATTCTGGAGTTCTGAAGCTGATGAACTCTTTCAATGCACTTTCGGCATTGGATTTATTTTGGAAACCCTTCTCTTGCAGAAAACCATCAAAGTGCTCGGAAAAGTGGTAGTCGGTAGTAGAAGAGTCTGGGGAATAAGCTGGGTGGGGAAGAACTCTGTAGCTAAGTTCCCCTCAACTTTTGGAGCGTCGTTAGTGAAACGTGTGGTCGAGCATTATCATGAAGAATGATTGGCCCTGTTCTATTGACCAGTCTGGGAAGGAGGAATAGCAGATTTTCATTCATTTTGGCAATTCATGCCAATATGTTACTGCAGTAATGATTTTCCGGGATTTAAGAAGTTATAGTGGATGAGTCTAGTAGTACACCACCAAACAGTCACCATAACCTTCTTTTTGAAGAGCTCGGGTTTAGGGAATCTTTCGGGATCTTTCGTCGCTATTCGCGATCTCATCAATGACAACCCCCACCCCCACTCTTGAAATCCAGAGCAAATACTAAAACGAAATAATGCATATTTATGCATATTTATGCATATTTATCGCAAATGAGAAATTTTGTTTTATCCTATTATTAAGTAATTAACCGTTTTACTTTTGAAAATTGGTATTCATTTCATTATTTGGATTAGGCACCAAGAATTTTACCGTATAATTTTGTACGTATGCAATACTTCTTGGAATAACCCATGGGAGCAGAAATATATCCCTAAAGTTACTCGTCATTTGACAGGCAAAACTCTAGTGGATCAATAATTGATAATGGATCAATCGAAATGCTTTTCTAGACATTTGTAGTGAGGTGATGTAAAATGATTTTAAACAGGAATCGAAACCGGATCGCATTTTGTGCACTGCCTTACTAATAGCAACTCAGATGTCCGCCATTATTGCAGTGACAGAAATCTATTTTTAAAAAGAATCGATAAATAGCAAATATAAAATAAGAAATGATAATTGCTCATAACAATTAATAGTACATATTAATTAATTATCATTAAAAATAATTGAATAGTAATTGCAGGTAATACTGATTATTAAGATTAATTAAAATAATTAATAATAGTAATAAAAAGTAACAAATAATTAACATTAATTAAAAAACAAAAAAAGGCATTAGATGGAACAAAGACTAGTAATTACAATAATAGACACAAACAACAATAATTATAATTAACAACAGTTACAATAACAATGACATGGGTATATTGACAATGTTATAGATTTAGCTAGGCACACGGCCAAATTTTACTAAATACACGGTCAGTTCCACCAACAATACGGTCGTTTTTGCTAATTTCGTTGCTAATTTTGACTAAGTACACGGCTGGTTTCATCAACGGTCACTTTGAATACAAGACTAGTTTTGACTAACCATAGAATCAGTTTCAATACACAGCCAATTTTGACATTGTCTGAACAGGTGCATTGTGTGCCACGCGTCAGGAGTCGGAGTGATCGCAGAACAACGTGCGATGAAGTGTTTTGCATCACCCGGTCTAAAGGGAAAGAGACATCAGTGTACGTAT
>NC_068997.1:53693702-53695766 GCF_001194135.2 Octopus bimaculoides | reverse complement strand
GTGGCTGTGGTGGCGGTGGTAGTAGTAGTAGAAGTAGTAGTAGTAGTAGTAGTGATTGTTGTTGTTTGATGAAGAATAATAAGGTCAACAATAATTGTACCAAGTCCAACGGTATGAAAGCAACAACAACAACAGCAGCAGCAGCAGCAACAACAATTACAATTTTAAAGTTTACAAGACAAAATGATATCAACTTTTCACAAAAGACGCCATCATAAACACTCAGTAACCGATGGCGAAAATGACAATAAACGGATCAAGACTACTAGAACAACAACAATAACAAACACATCACCACCATCAACAACAACAACAACAACACTAACATTATCAACAACAACAACAACAATAAGAGTTCAAGTCGAAATTATGATATAAGCCAAACAATACGAAAACAGTGATACGACGGCCTCAGAATATATTCCGAAGTGTCTCTCTCATCCCCCTTACATCATCAAATTAAATTCTCGCTAAGTTAGCCCCAGCATCTAGTGTGTTTATATTTGTGGATAATTATAGTTTATAAAGCAACTTTCTACAAATTCTATTCAGTGACATTGTATGTGTCAGGTGCAACATGGATGGCTTTTAACGAGGTTTGTTTAGAATTGGCTCTTAGCTTTTGTCCCTTTTATTGACCCCGATTACAGATTTTTGTCTCCCGCTCGCTCATCTGTCAATCTGTTTACCTATTTATATTTCTATCTATCTCTCTATTTATCTCTCAATCTATCTATACGTACATACATACATACATACACGCACACACAGAAAAGAAACTTTGTGTTAATGTCCCTAGCCAATCATCGCGTACATAGTTAGATGAGATTTCAGAGTTGTCTCCCCGACCTGTTTTGATCAATGTTAAGTATAGAGTTACATGCGTTTCTCACTTCAATGCAGATTGAATATTGATTCATACAAAACTTCTTTGCTCACTACGAAACTAAATAAGTTGCATTGTTATGGAAACTGTTCGGAAGAGCACACACATTTTACCCTTAAAGAGGAAACATTCGATAAACTAGCCATTTTTGCAATAACGGAAGAATCTCTGATTGATACATGAAAATTTTTCGGAATAAAATAAATTATTAGTGAATGAAATGAGAAACGAAGAATGTTTCTAACAATGCAGAAAGTCTTCTTTTTTTTATTATTTTCATTTCGGAAGCAATGGCCGACCTTCAGAAGAGTACAATCTAAGAAATGTGTATTTACATTGATCCTGTTATTCTAGATGGCAGGATGGGCAGTTACCCCGTTTTAGTCAGAAGCATGTGGGAAGTTTCTCCTACTCGAACAAACACCGAGCTATCCAAAATGGCAGGGGTTATGTAAACACACAATTCTTTGACTGTATTCTTCTTCGAACTTCCCGCCTGAAACAAAGATTTCTAAAACTTCTTGCTTTTCTGACTTCTCATTTCCTTTATTATTATTCTATTTCTGTATGCAATGCTTCAAGCGAAATACAACGGTCGTCGAAAATAAATTATGATAATCTACAGCGTGGTATATCATTTAAGCAAGAATAAATTAAAATAAAGGATAGGCTGACCTAAGGGACGATAACTCTCAAGAAATGTATAACACGTTCGTGGATTTAGACATGAATAGATTCGGACAGAATGTGAACAGGGGGACACAGACCCACAGTAGACTGACAGAGGTATGTAAACGTGCAACCATACAACACAGAAATATATAAACCCTTACAGACACACACACAGGTAGATAGATAGATAGATAGATAGATAGATAGATAGATAGATAGATAGATACATTTCTTTTATTAGCCACACAGGGCTCAACGAAGATGGGACAAATACAATGTAGAGCTTTTCTTTTTGGGAGGGGGAAGGAAAAAAAGGGATCGTAGGAAGGAAAAGGGGGTAGTTCGATCAAAAGGGATCAGGGGAGGACAGTTTAGGTTTGGCCGTGGAAAGAAAAGCCTACGGAAAAGACCACGGTAACCTTGGTCAATATTCTCATTGAAGAAACTATAACAGTAAGTGACTCTCTTTTGCCTTTTTATTTTCTTTTTTTTTCTTGGATTTTTTA
>NC_068997.1:53692358-53693606 GCF_001194135.2 Octopus bimaculoides | reverse complement strand
TAGTTTATAGGTTATGCTCAAGATGGCTCCGTCGTTCACACGTGCCATCCTTGCTACATTCACCCATCTTTTTTGAAGCATTTACTAGACAAGACTTCCCTTTCTACTCTCACCTTCCTCTTCAGGTGATACTTGAAGAAGTTGGTGAGAGATTGCCCAGAGAGGAACGTCTTTGTCTCTAGACCTTTCATAGATAGATAGATAGATAGATAGATAAACGAACAGACAGACGAACAGACAGACGAACAGACAGACGGAAGGACGGACGGACGGACGGACGGATGGACGGAGAGACAGACAGACAGACAGACAGACAGACAGACAGACAGACGGACGGACAGACAGATAGGAGGTAATCGTCGTTAGAGAAAAGTTATGACAAAAAGTGTGTCGTTAAAATTATAATCAATATGTTTGATAAACACAAACATATATTTAGCAACTTTAGCACAATATAACCCGTTTATAAATCACAGTAACTCCGTCAGATGAGAGTGCGACCAGCGACCGGCTGGCTTCTTCATTCATAAATCATAAGAGGGATCAGGTTTCAATTTACTCCCAATTACCAGTATTGAGTACATTTTTAATTTGTTCGCTACCATGGAAGTATGTATGCGTTAGTATGTGTGTGTGTGTGTGTGTGTAAATATACATGTAGATATATATGTGCATGTATTCATATATACATAATGTATGCAAGAATTGCATATATAAGCACACAAGCGCACGCCCACACACATATATATATACAGGCATATACATACATATATATGTGTGTGTGCGTGTATGTGCATATATACATATATATATATATATATATATATATATATATATATATATATATATATATAGGCACACACAGATAATAACAGATATATAGATAGATAGATAGATAGATAGATAGATAGATGGATAGATAGATAGATAGATACATAGATAGATAGATACATAGATAGATAGATAGATGGGCGGGCAGTTGTCAGAAGGAGGAAAGAAGAGCGGTAGGCGGAGAGCGTAAATAGAAGTATGGCGTCAGAGGTTGGCAAGATGAGATGGCAGCGTCTGTTGCAGGCAGGCCCCGGCGCCAGCTGCAACGAACTTCTTCTACAGAGGAGAAACAGCTTAAGACCAAATGAATACTCTAACGCAAACCGAACCAACCCGAATAACAAAAGCCGAATGGCCTACAGCCGACTGCACCACCCTCTCTCTCTCTCTCTCTCTCTCTCTCTCTCTCTCTCTCTC
>NC_068997.1:53691503-53692348 GCF_001194135.2 Octopus bimaculoides | reverse complement strand
CCCTCTCTCTCTCTCTCTCTCTCTCTCTCTCTCTCTCTCTGTCTTTCTATCAGAGTCTCTATTGGTCTTCCGCTTTTTCTCTCTATCATAGTCTCACTATCTTTCTTTCATTGTCTCACTGTCAGACGCTCTCTCACTCTCCCTCTCTGTCTCTCTCTGTCCCTCTCTGTCTGACTTACCTATTCTCTCTTTCACTCACCCCCTCTCTTTCTTTATTACTATCTATTTCTGACAGTGTCCACTCTCTCTATAACATTCTGCATCTCTCTCTTCCTCACCCCTCTCCGTCTTTCCCCAACACGTCCTGTCTGCTGTTTCGGTGCCTTTCTGTCACAACTGATCGCACGCACGCAGAATACACACACACACACACGCACACACATACACACCACATACACACACACTCACACACATACACACATACACACACATACACACACACATTATCGTCTCACACACGCAATCATTCTCAAACTCAATATTTATTTCCTTTGTGCAACTTCTCTTATTCGCTCTGAGTCACACCTTACTCCTCTATTTACATTTATAAATTAATATACACAGACATATTAATATGAATTAATATGCACAGACACATACACAGAAATTATATATACACATATATATATATATAAATATATATGCGCCATAAAACCACAGTGATTGGTAAGATTTCCATTTAGAGAAGCAACGTTTTCCCAGCCTTCCTACATGCTCGCACGAAGTTGGTCCCGATTTGGGAGTCGGATTTACTGAAATCTTTGAACAGATGAGAAGCCCGCTTATTCCATCTTCTTGCATGTGTATATATATATATATATATATATATATATATATATATATGT
>NC_068997.1:53690537-53691392 GCF_001194135.2 Octopus bimaculoides | reverse complement strand
TATATATATATATATATATATATATATATATATATATATATGTATGTGTGTGTGTGTGTGTGTGTGTGTGTGTAAATATAAAGATAAAGAGAGCAATGGTAAGGTTGGAGAAGTATTTTATGGATAGTCTTACAGCTGTTTCTGGGAAGATCCAGTACTTCCCTTCATCGGAAGCAGAAAAAATAAAGTAATCTAACTACCTTTCCCACCCATCTCTCCCTTTATCTCTATCCTTGGTTTATCACTCATACCCCCACCGCCTATATACTACATACGCGCATTCCTTCATACTCACTAGACCTTTTAACCTCATCTCCCCCATCCCTCCATCTCTCTATATGCTCATCCCCTCTATCCTGTAAGATCAACTGACCATTAAAATATACCGCTACCATCCTTCACCTCTATCTCTCCTCCATCCCCTTTCATATTCTGTCTTCATGACTTGACCTAATTACCGTTCAACCTTCACTTGACTTGGCTATTCTTGAAGTAAACAAGCTAAAATCCATCGCAGTATGGCATATATTCACCTCTGCTATCTATGCTATATCAGCCTTCGTTCCAACATCTATTTCTGGATTATCCCCATAAGGATTACTTTACACGGATTTCTACACGGATATTTACTACTGGAGTGAAACTACACTTCAAGTACTGTTTTCTCTTTTTTCAGCGCATCACACTCTTTACTACTTCATACTAAAAATATCCGCCTATGGATATAATAATAGATTACTTTATTTTTTCTGTCTCCGATTGAAGGGAAGTACTGGATCTTCCCAGAAACAGCTGTAAGAGTCTATCTATAACATACTTCTCCAACCTTACCATTGCTCTCTTTATCTTTATATT
>NC_068997.1:53688171-53690119 GCF_001194135.2 Octopus bimaculoides | reverse complement strand
ATATATATTGGGGGGAGGGGCAAAATCTATTAAAGACCAAGGCAGGACAGGTATTTCAAGGTCATTTAGAATATTTAATTAGGGTAACGTGAATCTGAAGCCTTATTGCGACTGATAAGCTAGCATGTCCGTACACTGGGTATTCCGTTACCAGAGACAAGGTGAGTATTATGAACGGGGAATTCACAGTTTATAAAGAATAAAATAATAGATAGAAGAATAAAGAGTAAAACAGTAGATAGACGAATATAGTCAGAAGAATAAAGTTTACAGCTTATCATCTTCCAGAGCGTATGGACGCTGGTCTGTACTTCCTTGAAGGTATAAGCCCTTAGGTTTAATCACAGGTAAATCCAGGCAGTATTTCCGCAATATTTTGAATGCTGCGTTCATGTTGAAGGAATAGAATTAAGTGTTAGCCAGTATGAAAATGGACTACGTGGGTATATAGATTGAGAAAGACAGACGTCATGATCGAGAGATATGGGTTGTGAGTGAGTGAATAGAAAATAGAGGAGAAAGACAGAAAAGAAAGAAATGGTACAGGTGTAGCGAAAAATGAGATATTTTGTCGAAAACTCCTGCGTAAATGGACCTAAATGGACATAGTTTTCTATGTAGGGTCTTCCATACTTTTTTCATCTGTTTATAAAAGTGAAAGGATTTTGTCTATTCATTTCGACTGTCCACCTGCCACGGTGATTAAATTGACTAGTAATACTGTACGCGTTGAATATCCAATACAAAACAATCTTAATCTCCCTATTTCGCTGTAGTCATTATCCATAATCTACTCCCAAAACACTTCAGTAGCTCTACTTTGCATCGCTTACAAACTTATATGTTCCATGATCATTAAAGTGCAACGACCTACACAATAGTCAGCCTTCAATTTGATTTTCCGTTCCTAGGTTAATCGGAAACGTAGATTGCCGGGCGACTCCAAAACCTTCTCTGTATTTCAATTATTTGGTGAAAACAATATCACCAAAGCAATTTAAACTGTCCAAAGGACGGATGCGTTTGCTAGGGTAATATATAATATACGGGGACAGAAACTGTAGTTCGCGAGACTCCCTCTACGAAACACTATGATCGCTTCAATTCATCATGAACCGTAGCCTGCAAGTGAGCTGCTGTACGATCAGTTGTCATGCATTATCGGTACAGATTCGTCTCCTAGGAAGAATTTTACCAAATATACCTTTGGTAGATGGATAAAGAAACAGATAGCAAGACAGACAGACAGACAGACAGACAGATAGATAGATAGATAGATAGATAGATAGATAGATAGATAGATAGATAGATAGATAGATACGAAATGAACTAACAAAAATAACTCACATTGGCCAGTCACATGCGTTAAAATACACACGAATAAAGATATATTAAATACCAAAGAAAACAGGTTTGCGATTTATAGAAATTACCCCACCCCTTACAGACATGACAGAACAATCGATTCGTGGCAACAGGGACCAACTCTAAATAAGGAACGAAGAAACAAGAATTTTCTAAAATGGACATGCCATTCAAGAAAACAGTGTCTTCTTTTTGGGACAAAAAAACTTTCATTGTTCGCAGGTGTTCTGCCGCAATCAGCGTCATCCGCACGGCAGTTGACGTGCTGATGACGACCGAAGAAGAAGACAATTAGATATATTCGAAAAATAAGTGAACTTGTTTATGGCAGAAGTAATTTGCATAAACGAAACGAAAATGAGCTAAGAGAAAAATTGAGTCGCCAGTGGCGTAAATACATACATATAGATAAGTGTGTATATATATGTATGTGTGTGTGTATACATGCACATATATATAGACACATACATATGGAGAGAGGGAGAGAGAGAGAGAGAGAGAGAGAGAGAGAGTGTGTGTGAGAGAAAGTGAGGGGAGAGCGATAGATAAATAGACAGATACCCATACATATATGTATATATAT
>NC_068997.1:53684286-53686048 GCF_001194135.2 Octopus bimaculoides | reverse complement strand
ATATATATGTACATACATAAATTACTATTATGCATAAAATATTTAAGAATTTTGGATTAAGGCCGGAAATTTTAAGGAAAGGCGTTAGTGGACATCCTTGAGCCCAGTATTTTGTAGAGAGAGAGAGAGAGAGAGACAGACAGACAGACAGACAGATAGATAGATAGATAGATAGATAGATAGATAGATAGATAGATAGATAGATAAACAGACAGACAGAGATGGACAAAGAGATAGCTCCCTTAGATCTTCCAATTTACACAATATTTTTCTCCATCTCTTCTTTACAATTAATGTCCTCTAAATTTCCCCCTCTATACCTACGCGCACGAACACACATACACACACACACAACGCACACACACACAAGCACGATCACACACAAATACACACACATATACAAAAAGAAACACACACTCCCACACACATATTCAAACATACACACGTACACATATACTCACGCCAACATGTCCGTTTCACTGGCCGCGAGCAAGTTAAGCTTCATTTTCCTTTGCTGGCAATCCCCCATCTTTTGTTAAGCTCGCTGGTCGCGTGATGGTCTTCCGTATTGAGAGAAGCACTCAGGTTTTGAATGCTAGAAAGAGGGAGGGCATGAGAGTGTGAAGGGAAGACTGAAGGCTATGAGCCAGTGGTGAGGAAAATCTTCTGGTGAGCCTCTTGTTTCAGAGTCGGCATCGTATTACAGGGGACAATATAACATCTGTACGATACATACTTACACACATTCCTATATATATATACATATATGTGTGTGTGTGTGTATGTATGTATATATATATATGGACATACATACATACGCATAGTCCGCAAGCGGACATAAATAAATGTTCGCGTATAGATATATATCTTATACACACAAATACATATATTTGTGTATGTGCATATTATTCACCTGTTGATGTGTATTTATACGTGTGTGTGACAGTATGTTGTGTGAGTGAGTGTCTGTGTGTGTGTGTGTGTGTGTGTGTGCGCGCATATTTGTACACAAACGGACGGACAGACAGATAGATATGAACATACACTTGCATTCAAACATACATACAAACATACATACAAACATACATATATATATATGTGTATATATATATATATACATTTGTATTATATATACCGTGATAAATAATACCTGTCTATATATATATATATATATATATAACATTAGTTTCGGCCATGACTAACTCATTAACACCACCTGGAAAAGTATTTTAGTGATTCCAATGCGATTCCTTAATGCCGAAGATTCAAAGAACTTAACAAAGAAACTACCAATCAATCTGAGAAGACTTCAGCAGATTTCCAAGACATTAATAATTTCAATGGCATGGAAATTCCATAGAAATATACGCAGTGAATAGGTAATCAAATTAATACTAAGTGATATTTTTAAGTTTATAAAATCATTGAGATAGAATGCGAGTTGCACATGTCAATATGCAGGTCGGCGAAGAATTTTAACAAAATGGAATCTAAGAAGAAATCACAGGATGGTCACGGACGACATAGAGGAAAGTGTTGGACAGATATCATAAAAACTGAAGATCGGAAGACTGAAACCGAACAGCGTTCGAGCAATAATGATTTCAGGTGCTCAAATGTATACATTATACCCACCCCAGTACACATATACATATACATACACGCACATATATATATACATACATATAGATATGCATATATGTCAGAATATACCTCCATATATGCATATATATATATATATATATATATATATATATATATA
>NC_068997.1:53678134-53683296 GCF_001194135.2 Octopus bimaculoides | reverse complement strand
TATTCACATGCATATAAACACATGTGAGCGCACGCACACACACACACACACACACACACACACACACACACATATTTACACATACATATGCAAAAATTTATACGCAAATTACAAATTGCGTGGCTTTATTTCTTCTGCTTGCAGCCATTATTTGCCATTCGCTAATTTTCTATTTTTCCATTATTTCTTTGACACTGGTAACCTGTTTCCATGGAACAGAATGGCAATTGCAACAAGCGCATCAACGACAACAACACCACCACCACCAACAACAACAACAACAAGGGATACGACATAAGCAACAACCAAAAACAACAATAACTGGATAACTTATACAACAGCATCTCTACGCCTCTAAGTAGTTTTATCATCAATTTTCTAGTATATGTTTTAGACGTCCATTATTGTTCGGATAATGATGTGGATAATAATAATAATAATAATAATAATAATAATAATAATAATAATAATAATAATAGTAATGATGATGATGATGATGATGGTGATGAAGATTTTCCTTGTTAACAACAAGGATTGACAAAAAGATGGAGGACCGCGAAGGACGATCAAGAAAGGACGTTAAACAAGGGAGATAACAAAATCCCTCTCTGCGTTTTTGACTCGGCGTATTTCGCAATGGTCATGCTGACCGACTGAGGTAGGGATAGATATTGCTTGCCAGTGACGGAAATGGTATCAGTGAATCGGTATAATCTAAACACGCGTCAGGGTGGTCTGTGGGGTTCTCTGATTAACCCTTCTTGGCTGTGCTTCTGTAACAAGAGGAAGCTTTCAGCATCGTTTATTCGCATCTTGTGTATGACTTTCGTCTGGATTCGATTACTTTCTTGTAAACTACTTACTTCGGGCAACTTGTTATTCTGTCTCCTTCATTCGACGCCCCTGGGGCAAATAAGAGAAATAACTATCATCATCATCATCATCATCATCATCATCATCATCATCATCGTCATCATCTTCATCATCATTATCATTATTATTCCGCCGAGGTCTACTTTGCCTTTTGTTCTTTCGCGGTGGATAAATTAAGTACCAGTTGCGTACTGGGGTCGATCTAACCGACTGCCGCCACCTGCCAAAATTTCAGGCCTTGTGCCATTAGTAGAAAGGATTACTATTAATATTATTATATATTGCTGGGTGAGGTGGGGGTGGGGCAGCTGGTTCCTTTTGAGTTTTCGCGACTGCTATCCGGAAGTGGGAGTAACAGCCAGGTTTTATATTGCTGATTAATTCCTGAAGGCTTACTCCTTACCTGCTGCTACCCCCACACACACACACCCCGCCATCGTCGTCACAAACGTCACCACCTCAATCACTGCCATCAACCTACCAGTAATCTTACCCACTCAACTCACCCTCTTCTCTACCCCCCACCCGCTAAACTTGATGTCTTTAGATTATCAACAATCCACATCACAAACGCTCGCAAAGCTGACAGCTGGCTCTCACCTCCCTAATCAGAAGGGATTCGCTTCACCTGATGCTGTGGCTGTTGTCGCTGTTTTCGTTCTTACCGCGGTTGCTATTGTGGTTAATGTGGTTGTTCTTCTTGTTGCAATTCTTGTTACTAATGTCGTTTTAGTTGTGACTGTTGCAGTTATTGTTGTAGTTACTGTTGCTATGGCTACTGTTGTTGTTGTAGCTGTTGTTACCGTGGTTGCTGTTGTTGTCGTGGTTAACGGTTTTGTTGTTTCTTTACTGTGAGCTGTAAAATTCTGGTGGACAGAATCCTTCCACCCCCTTCTTCTACCCCTCTCCCATGATTAGTCACCACTGACTTGGAAGACTTACGATTAGAAGCGTTCAAGCTGTGAACATCTTTTATATAACGGCAATATACCTATTCCAAAGGTGAGCCGGCAGAAACGTTAGCACGCCGGACGAAATGCTTAGCGATATTTCGTCTGTCTTTATGTTTTGAGTTCAAATTCCGCCGCGGTCAACTTTGCTTTTCATCCTTTCGGATTCGATAAATTAAGTACCAGTTGCGTACTGGGATCGATCTAATCGACTGGCCCCTTCCCCCAGAATTTCAGGCGTTGTGCCTAGATTAGAAAAGAATATTCTCCTAAATATAGAAGCAGTGTGAAATATCTTGAATGATTTGAATTCTTCCGGAGATACCACAAAATGCTATCTTGTTAATCGTATTTACTCGTCTCTAACCTGCACTCGTGTATAACCTGTATTCGTGTATAAGTCGCACACTCAACGAAGTCTTAGTACTCGGTGCTTCATTTACCTCGTGTACAAGCCATGCTTTCTTATTATTCAGTTAAATTCTTGTATAAAACAGCGTGACTTATACATGAGTAGATACGTTAGGTCGATGTTAAATTTTCTAATCATAGATAATATGTTAACGGGTGAGATCTCAAGTCTGCATCTTGTTATAATATTCCAAATACCCATGGCTATATGAATGCCTGAATAATAAATATCTTTGCGGCTTAAACCTTACATTTGACACAATATTGTGACAAGAACATCATTAATTCATTATATTAAGCTCGTATTTCAAATGAAATTTTTTCCCAATAACTTCACACACACACAAACATATATATATATATGTGTGTGTGTGTGTGTGTGTGTGTGTGTGTGTGTATTGTCGGGTGTTTTTTTTTTCTGGAAACTTGTGCATATTCTTTCTATATGAATTCGATATTTTCAATTGAATTTAATTTATTCCATTATTCCATTATTCCAACAAACAAATTCATTATTCCAATCTGTATTGAACCAAACAATGGATCAAGGACGTATAAATGTTAAGGAGGCGGACGGGCAGAGGTGGCAGTGTCGGCGGCGGAAATGCAGCAATCAAGTCTGTCTTTGATAAGGATCTATCGGTTTGGCCGTGCTGTTAGATTAGGAATAATCGATATTATTTTGATTAGAACACTTTACAGAAATTGTAACATGATTTAGAATTTGGTGAAAATAAAATTGTTAATTTTCAAATCGGTGATAGAACATTGATCTGGTAATTTATTCAAAAAATTATCGATATGTTTCTATACAGTTGTAGAGACGAGAGTTCTAATATTTTGCAGAATGGACCCTAGCTTTATAGAAACGTATTCTTAAAAAAGATTTCATTTCTAATTTTACAGTTTTGAAATCGCTCAGATATTTTGAATATTTTCTGATAAAAGTCTTTTAGATATATAAGATTTTGTACCATTTCGAAGCAACATGATTTTTAAGACCTGCAAGAGAATTTTTTCTATCATCTTCTTCAATAACTTCGTTTGTAGACATCAAAGTAGTGTTGGTGATTTCTCTAAGGACATCAGAATTTTGGGGAATTATTAAACGATAGGATCTTATCCTTTTCGTTTGAAATGTCCGATTTTGTTAAAATTTTCTACACTAATGTAGTTCTGCATGCTAATTGCCAAACTTTCAATCATTTTTACATTAATAGCAAAGTTACAAACTTTTAAAGTTGGGAAGTTTTGCTTTTTCCTTTCAATCGGAAAACTCCGTTATCGACTTATCGACATTCCGGGAGACGCAATTTCCATGTGAGAATGAAAACAAAATCAAAACAGCACGAAACGTTGAGAGATTTTCATATATTTATTTATTTATTTATTTATTTATTTATTGGATAAATGGTAAAGATTTAATGAAAGGTAATTAAAACATGACGAAATACCTTTAAGGATGAAAATAACACCTTGAACGAAAAAAGATAAGAACTAAAAGAAAATTCAGTCCCTAAATGATATTTAAATGATGGATACAATTCTTTGAAAGACGTATATCCTGTTGGAATTGTATAAAGCCGCCCAGAATACAAAGCAAATTGCAATTAATGGTATAGACCTCATGCTAATTACAATTACGATCTCTTAGTCGATATATATCTATAGCTAAACTTATGGAGCTAGCTGGCAGTGGCCATACATCCAGACAACAAAAGTTAACGAATATGTAATAGGTACGGTTTTAGACCTTGTCTATCCGCAGATGCATAGTGTATAGCCAGACCCGGTAAGTTCACCGTCCTTTGTTTGTTTTGTTATTGTGGGGTTTTTTTCAATAAAGTAGTTTTTAACTATTATTGTTGAAATACTATGAATATATTTTGTCCGTAAACTTTACTCACGGTGAACTTTGTTCACGATGAATTCATGGCAGTGAACTTTTCCTGCGGTGAACTGATAGTGGCAAACTTACCTGTAATCGTTTATACCTTTATGCAATCACTACAAACAAGGTCATCGCCAAATTGATCGTTCCTAGTGCTGTGCTAGTAGCTAAGCAACCGATTTGAGATTATGAATCTGCACAGTAACTAAGGTGTGTCTTATATTGATGTAAGTATAAGGTATACTGTATTGTACACTTTCGATATCCGGAATACGTTTCTTTAATGTATCACTAAGGAATTGAGCATGCTCATTTTGCAAATCGAAACCGCGATTGTACGACCGCGAGTCGGCTGCCCTAACCACTGGGCCATTGTGTTGAGTATTTCGGCCGGCGTGCTAACGATTCTGCCGGCTTGCCGCCTTGTATGCACTGGAAAATAATGGACGGGACCAGGTGCTGATTAGGCCAATTTGGTCAAAGCTAACTTGTGGTTTAACAACAACAAAAACGATGACCAAGAAGACTACAACAACAACAATTAAAACTAGAAAAACAATTACAACAACAACGACAGCAGCAGCAACATCAACATGAACAGGATGAGAGAGAAGCTGTATCTTCTCTCTGTCCAATCAAGCTTTACTGAAAGAGGTCACGTGAGCGATATATTGTATATGTTCTATGATTTGAGCTCTTACATTGAGAGCTAATCTAGATGAATACTCTTTGTGTGTGTGTGTCTGTGTGTGTGTGTGTGTGTGTGTGCGTGTGTGTGTGTGTGAGAGAGAGAGAGAGTGTGTGTGTTTGAATGAGTGTGTACACTTGTGTTTGTGTGAGAGGGGAGAGAGATGTGTGTATCGGTGCGACAAGTCACGGAACTTCACGTCAAAACTTGAGTTGACTTAGCCGTTCGATACAGGAGAAATCAATAAAGTAATTAACTTGTCTGAAATGAATATTGATCCATATGATCGATAAAAACAGCCTGTGAAAGCAGGCCCCCACCACCATGGACATGGTCCACGCAATATATA
>NC_068997.1:53676572-53677955 GCF_001194135.2 Octopus bimaculoides | reverse complement strand
ATATACATATATACATCTATAATCTTCTACATATGTGTGTACGTATGTGCGCGTCGTGTGTGTGTATGTGTGTTATGTAGTAAATAGAGAGAGCAACTTGAAGTGAACATGTCTTTAATGAGGTGGGTTGGAGTGCGCTTCATTGTTGCTCAGAATCGAAGCATGTCCCAGATTTGTTGTTCAACCACCTGGAACTGGCCATGTGGAGCCTTTAGACACTTACAAATTGGATCAATCCTATTTTCCATACAACTTAGAATACAATAAAACCAACCAGCGTCAAACAACCCCATACACGCACACACACATCCATGTATATACGTATATACATATATATATATATATATATATATATATATATATATATATATATATATACATATATATATATATATGAATATACAAACAAAAAGAGACAGAGAAAGGGATTATGTACTACCATAGAATAAACGCATGCTTCTAAGCTCATTTCCTTATAATATATATATATATATATATATATATATATATCAACCAGCTGTCTGCACATGCACACACACACACGCGTACACACAAATAATGTATATATGTGTGTGTGTGTGATTGAGTGTGTGAATACACACACGTTACTAATATAAAGTCGTATAACACAATATATGTATATACAAGCGTATATACAAGCATATATGCAAGCATGTATACACGTATCTATGTATGTGTGTGTATATTCTTTTATTATTTTATTGGGTTCAGTGTCTTGACTGCGGCCATCCTGGAGCGCCTAAGTTAGTCGGACAAATCGACCCCAGAACTTATTCTTTGTAAGCCTAGTTCTCATTTCATCGATCTCTCTTGCTGAACCGCTAGTTTACTGTGACGTAAACACACCGACATGGGTTGTGAAGTGATGGTGAGGAGACAAACACGGACACACAAAGATATACACACATAGATATATACATATATACATATATATAGTAGAAGACATTTGCCAAAGGTGCCACGCAGTGGGACTGAACCTGGAACCATGTCACTGGTAAGCAAGCCTCTTACCACACAGCCACACCTGAGCCTGATATATGTATACATATATATGCATGTATATATATATGTTTCTATGTATGCATTTATTTATGTATATGTGTGTGTGTGTGTGTGTGCGTGCGTGTGTGTGTGGTTATATACATACCAACGCAAACACGACACGCGCTGCAAACACACGTACACCGACGGCATACATGTCCAGACACCGCCATCTCCAATACCACCACTACTAACTCTATTCCATACACAACACCACACACCCATACACACACACACGCACACACATACACACACACACACATACACAACACCACACACACACACACACACACACACACACACACACACACACACACACAC
>NC_068997.1:53675043-53676562 GCF_001194135.2 Octopus bimaculoides | reverse complement strand
AAGCACACAGATTATACCGATTCAACCGCCATCGATAATATAAACCATTTCAGTATAAATTTTATACACACTTCACATTTAATGCGTATATAGATATTGTAATCGCAGACACAGACACACACACACACACAGACACACACGCACACACACACGTATACACACACATGTATGTTTAAAGCTTACAATGAAATTTATTCCTATCCATTGAAGCGAAACAATGTCTATAATGGCACGTTGTATAGGTGTACCTATGTGCTGTAAATGAGTGTATATAATCATATATATGCGTCTGTGTGTGTCTGTGTGTGTGTGTGTGTGTGAGAGAGAGAGAGAGCCTTTAATCATATTTACATATATATATATTTGTAGACACACACACACACACGCATGCAAATAAATGCTTAGGTGTGTGTGTATAACATGTATACTTAACAACCATAAAATAGCTACTTAAGACTGTTTATGTAGCTGTGAGCACCTATATGTCCATGCATTACTACGAAGATATGTACAGATGAGCAAGTGAATATATATATATATGTATATATATAATAACATGTGTATGGGGAGATAGTGTGAAATCATGGGTGACAGAGAAACAGTTTGTTGAAATTTTGTTTAACAATAATAAAATCCACGACGAATTGTTTCGAAATAGTGCAGAATTTAAGCTACGTGCTTAAGTCAAACTCAGTCTTTGTGCAAAGATTTTTGCCAACATAACACGACAGGTTTAGGGCAAATGTTGCTGTAATTTATATGTGTATCTGTGTCTGTGTGTGTCTGTGTTTGTCTCCCTACCATCGCTTGACAACCGATGCTGGTGTGTTTACGTCCCCGCATTCTGTGTTGATGAAGGGAAATAACCCGGAAATCACGATACACAGATATTAATATGAACTGAGTGGGGGTGCTAGATTCCCTTGTTCGAAAATATAAGGACACAAATCGTGTCGTATAGCCAGCTGGAGACGATGTCTCTTGGGGCTAAATTACAGCAACATTCGTCCTAAACCAGGACTGCCATGTTATGTTGGCAAACAGTCATTATTCCAAAGTACTGTTGCTGAATATCTCTTGTTGTGAGATTTAAAAATAGTAATTTTCTAAGTCGTTGTGCACTCCTTATAGTTTTCTCTTGTACTCTGTATTATATACACATATTCTATGTTTCTTGGCTATGTGGTAAGTAGCTTACTTACCAACCACATGGTTACGGGTTCAGTTCCACTGCGTGGCACCTTGGGCAACTGTCTTTTACTATAGCTATATGTGTGTGTGTGTGTGTGTCTGTGTTTGTCCCCCTACAATCGCTTGACAACCGATGCTAGTGTGTTTACGTCCCCGTATCTTAGCGCTTCGGCAAAATACACCGATAGAATAAGTACTAGGCTTACAAAGAATAAGTCCTGGGGTCAATTTGTTCGACTGAAGGCGGTGCACCAACATCGGTTGTCAAGTGATGGTGGGGGACAGACACACACACACACACACACACACACACACACACACACACACA
>NC_068997.1:53672623-53673686 GCF_001194135.2 Octopus bimaculoides | reverse complement strand
ATATATATATATATATATATATATATATATATATTTCTATACTCTTTACATAAAAATAAAAATAACACTACTTACTGTGTGTAAGAACGAAATTTGCCCTCGTATATGTATCAATGCGGATCAAATACGGAATTTATAGAAATGACAGCCAGATCTACCTCAAATTCCACCCTATTGTACCCTACGGTCTTTATAAAAGGAAACAGCCCTCAGGACAATGTAGAAGGAGATACATTGTATCTGAAAAATGCGTACAGTGAGATTGTGTTTAATTATAGGGTCGTCTCTATCGAAACTGACCGTGGGCTAAACAAGAACAACGTGTGAGTATATGCATGTGTAAATGTGTGTTGTATATGTGTATGTGTATGACTATGGGTGTATATTACTTTCCGTGCACGTAAACTCAAAGTATATAAGGCCGCACTCACACTTACACATACACGTGTATAGAAAACCCTGACGCGAAGGGAAGTAGACCGTATGCGAAGTAGAACTCGTACCTATTGGAATACTTTCGAGTCAATGAGTACATTTTCCCCTCAACTTTCGGCTGGATGAATTGAAAGGAGGGGTAGAAGTACTAAATATCCAGGTGAACTTCGACATTTTTCTATCAAATATCATTTCTCGAACGATCAACGACATTGTATTTCAGAGATGGCTCATGTCGTCTGCTTTTTTCATTTCCCACAACTATGTCCGCTCACTCCTTCTGCTATTATTACTTTACAATGGCATGCTTTGTTTCTTCTTTTCGTCTTCCAGCTATTATTTCATTCAATCTTCATCGCACTTATCTCTTTCATACTTTTCTCTCGCTACTTTTTCAACATTTCTTTCAAACGTTCGTTCTTTCTTTCAATAGGTGTTCAACTGTTCTCTCTCTCTCTCTCCCTCCCTCTATCTATCTATTTTATCTATCTATCTATCCACCCATCTATCTATCTATCTATCTATCTATCTATCTATCTATCTATCTATCTATCTATCTATCTACCTACCTATCTATCTATCTATATAAATATGTGTGTATGTGTGGGTATGTTTCTGTGTGTCTATT
>NC_068997.1:53671168-53671488 GCF_001194135.2 Octopus bimaculoides | reverse complement strand
CATATACATACCCCCATCCTGTTTCAATATCTATACTCCAGACCTTCTCTCCACATCTATCCTCTCCTCCTCCTACCGCTCTTAATTAACTCATCCCTCACCCTCGACCCATTAAATACCCACAATCCACCCAACCACACCCGCCTTCGCCAACCCTTTCCCCAACTCTGCTTTTTAGAATTTTTTATTTATTTATTTATTGCACCCTTGGTGCTGGTGCCTTTTGTCTTTGCTGCTGTAGTAGTAGTAGTAGTAGTAGTAGTAGTAGTAGTAGTAGTAGTAGTAGTAGTAGTAGTAGTAGTAGTAGTTCTTTGTTGCTC
>NC_068997.1:53667245-53670540 GCF_001194135.2 Octopus bimaculoides | reverse complement strand
ACACACACACACACACACACAAGCGCCACACCAGTCATCACCTTCAAAACCTTCCAGCATCACCATCGCCACCATAACTGTTAACAAAACTACTACCATTATTGCCACCACCACCACAACACTTCTTCCGCTGATACCATCACTACCGTCACCCATACTACTACTACTACTACTACTACTACTACTACTACTACTGCCTTCAGTTACTTAATTGACTGTAGAGATAAGCCATCACTATCCGTTTTAACGAAAGTGGCGGTAGAGGTTGTAGTGGTGGTGGTTGCGGTGGTGGTAGTGGTGGTGGGTGTGGTTTTCGCGGTGGTTGTCGTGGTGATGGTGGTGGAGCTGGTGTCAGGATTATCATGACCAGGGTAATGGTGGTTACAATAAAGAAAATCAAGAGGACGATTATAACAAATATAAAATTTAGGATGATGACGACGACGACGACGACGACGACGGTGATGATGATGATGATCATGATGATGATGATGGTGATGATGATGATGATGGTGATGATGATGATGATGGTAGTGGTGGTGATAAAGATGATGAGGATGATGATGTCAGGTACGACTAAGGTGGCAATGATGATATTTATATAATGATGATGATCATCATGACATTCAGCCCCAAAGCAATCCTGATCCAGTTCACTTATCATCAAAGCATTCCATCCATGGTCGTTCCGTTTTTAGGATTTTATACATAACAACGTACACTGTCAACTAGAGGTTACTGGAAAGACCAAGACCCTATCACACACGGACGCTTTCCTGAACCTGCAAAGCGAAATTTTCGGGAAGTGCTCACATGATCACAAATTCACTTTGGTGACGTTCTCATATCATTTTTTGAACTAGAGAATGATACACACTCAGCCATTACATTTCATTTATGGCTAATGCCAATACATGGGGGAGATAGACCTACCTTTTATTTTTCTTCCGTTCGATTTTGCATTAGTTCTTCAGCAACCATTACCACCATCAGAACAACCTGAGAAAGAAAAAAACGTATTATTCACCAAATAGTGAATATTTCTGTATGCGTAAGGTGACAGTTTTAGAAAAAAAAACATTGGTTTCATATCTAGCATGAACTAGACATCTCTTGAATTTCTCTAAACGATAAATGTTCTCTTCAAAGAATGTTTTTCTAAAGACACTAGAACGCCGGTGATAGTTCAAGATATATTCCTCTTAAAAAATCATGGCCGGGCGAGTTGTCTTCCTTCACTTGATAACTAAGTTTTCCAATTTTGAAGTCAAAATTTTCGAAAACAGAGAGAAATAATGGATATAAATTAATTTATTAATTAATCAACATATTCACCAACAATTGTTTCATTTCACAGGGTGGAATGTATTCAATTCTTAGGAGCCTTGACAATCACGAGCATATATTAATTTATCTAATTTATTAATCTCGAAATTGGACGATAAGGGAAAATCTCGATTACCTCATCATGTTTTGGTCTTGAGAATTGTAATTCGACCAGGTGGAAGATTCGCGTCGGACCAAATGTTTAACCGCATTTCTTCTCTTCCAGTTGTTTACGTTTTAGAGTTCAAATTCCACCGAAGTCGACTTTGCTTTACATCCTTTTGTGGTCGATGAAATAAGTACCAGTTGAACACTGGGGTCGATGTAATAGACTAAATCCTTCTCTCCATGCAATTGCTGGACTTGTATGAAAATTTCAAACTCATTACTGAGAATTGCGAGGCAGCAGAATCATTAACGCCTCGAGCAAAATCTTTAGTTGGAATTTTTATCCAATGTTACACTCCGAGTTCAAATTTAGTCGAGGTCCACTTTTCTTCCTTTCGCAGCACTAACTTCCGTCCACTCAAAATGGCTGACCTTGTACCAAAATTCGAAACCATCTGCGGAAATTTTGTTACAAATTTTTAGAAGGTGCAGATCATCACAAATGTACAACGCCAGACAAACATTCAGTCTTCTAAATGGTGCAAAACTTTTTGAAACATAATTTCATCTGCAGCAGACGATTCACTCATTACTGCACGCTATCGAAGCATTTAACTACAAGAGGATTAACTGTAAGCTAAACACCCGTAACCACTAAGCCATGACCCATTGAGAGTTAAATGTATTCACCGTAGTTATTTTATAGTGAGAAGTTATTTTATAGTAAGAAGGTAAAACTTATTTACGAGTGGATCGACTGGACGGTCGATAACAGAATGTGTTGGACATAGCATAAATAATAGCAAACTCGTACAGACGAAAGCGAGTTTGAAAAAAAGCCTCCCTGGTACCTGTTCCCACACTTTTCACTCTGAGTTCAAATCTCGTTGTCTTTCATCCTCATAAGCATCAACCCTTGAACGTTTCTGTAACGAGTTCTAAGAGTCATACGGTTGGTTACTCGATTTCCATGGGGTACAAGAGAGCGGGGTAACAACATTTCACGCACCCCGCTGAATGGGACGCCAGTCCGTCACAGGTTTTACACATTCGCAGTTGGTAGATAGGAGCAACGTAATTTGGTGCGTTTTGATCAAAAACACAACGCACTTCCCGGTCTGCGAATCGAAACCACAGCTTTGTGAAAAGAAATCGGTAAACTAAGCACCAAACCGAGGCGGCCAATTTGTGGAACTGTGAGGAAATCGGAAAAAATTCCTTGCGGTGTTTATTCCGATTTTATGTGTTCGGACCGCAATGCCTACGATGAGACGAGGTGCCAAGCTGTAACGGCCTCAGTCGGTGGCCTTTCTCTGGAATAAAGATCAGGACCGAAGAGGAACCATGCAAATCTGAGCAGCACCAGCCTTCTTCGAAAACATTCTCATTCGGGCTTACACATAAATGTGTAGTTGACAGAGCTGCCCCCCACCCCATGGACGCTTTGCTTATAACACGATATAGAAAACTACCCCAAAATGTCGAAGAGAAGATATGAACGGGTGACCTGTCGATCAAGTCGTTGCCCGCTGGTCCACTGTTCAGAAAACAAGCAGATAACAAGTACGAAAGAAAACAAATAAAAAGGTTTATTGAATGCCTTTGACAGTTCACACACATATATCACTCACAAGATATGGGTGTGTGTGTGTGTGTATTACTCATAAGGTATGGACAGATATAGCGTGTGTGTATATATATACACACACACACACACACACACACGCACACATATATATATGATATATGATATATGATATATATAAAAATATATACATATATATAGATAGATACGTGTATAAATATATGTGTATATATATATACTTATATGTTATTATTTGTATTATATATATATATATAT
>NC_068997.1:53661915-53663965 GCF_001194135.2 Octopus bimaculoides | reverse complement strand
ATATATATATATATATACGAATATGCATATGTGCGTTTATAAACATGAATGTTTACACATACATATATATGCATATATATTTGAATATATTTACATGTACAAGTATATATATACCTATGTATTTATCCAAGAATGAATATAGAGAGAATAGGCGTACAGATAAGCTGGAGTGATGGTAACTAGTTACTTCATTAGGTAGATAGATAGATAGATAGATAGATAGATAGATAGATAGATAGATAGATAGATAGATAGATAGATAGATAGATAGTAAAAAAAACCGATCACTGGAAACTAATTGTTGCTTTCTGTTGCAAAAATTATTCAGTGAATTTATAAATTTGAATGCAAATGTCCTTTCTCTCCCAAATGAAAGATCACGATGGAAATTCGCGTTATTCTCCTCACCCCGAGGCATTCGAAGTTAACTGAACGTTCAAAGTTCACCACCTTTGTCCCCCTGTCTTTCGGTCTCCTTATTCATTCAGATATATCTAAACGTGTGTATGTGTGTATACATGTGCGTGGTGCCTTGAATAAAATATTTTATTATGTCCAAGCCTTAACAATCGTTACCTAATTTTTCTATTTCGTCTTCAAATAAGCAGTTTGATTTTCATAAAATATTCAAATTATCCCTCCGATTTCATTGGCTGTTTGGTAGCTTGCTTGATTTGTACACCAGAATAATCCGCACATGGGTGCTGTAAGGTATTACAGATATATCATCAAATCTGTGATTATTATTTCATATATATATAGATATATATACGCTGTACATTAACAATTTCAGTTTTATTATAAATAAGATCTACAAAAACTTTGTGATAGCCCTTGTGTGGACGCTTCAAAAAGCTGAAAAGTTAATATAAACACCGTATCATTTTGAATCTATCGAGAACTTTAGTCAGCAAACTGAAATAGGAGAACAATGTATTTCTCCGGATAGCCAAATTCATAAATATTCTTCCATAGCTTCTAAGTGTTTCTTTTCTTGTTTTATTTAACAATTTACATTATTAGTCTCACACGTACATAGTATATGTGTTTTGTTTAGGGACCAAATTTGCTGCGGCAGAGCGTCCGAGGAAAGCTTCCCGAACGACGCCGAGTGTTAAAGAACAACGCAACAAATTTGGCGCATAAACAAAATACGTACACTTTATATGTGTGACCGATAATATTGACATTGCTAGAACTGCTTTTAATTTGTAATTCAATTTTCTTACAGTATGGGATTTCAGATGCGAAATACATTTGGAAGAACTTGTATGCGAATTCAGGCTAGAATATTATTGGTAGTTTTGTGCTGGATATAAACCTGTTAAAAAGGTTTCACCCTTAAATTTATATAAAACTTGCATGGTGAAACATTTGTGTGGTATTCGGTGAAGAGGAAGTCAGATAGATAAGTAGATAGATAGATAGATAGATAGATAGATAGATAGATAGATAGATAGATATGGACATGTGCGTTTCTGTGCATGTATGTATGTCTACGTACATATATTCATACACACATATATGCGTGCATGTTTGTGTTTGTCTACATGCTTTTTTATGACAGCTCATTAACTTGGCCAAGACAGACACATGACCGACATTAACCAAGAATGGAAACCGTGTTACAGAGTTTTACTGTTATCTTTCGAACAGTTTGCCGCTTGTTTTCATAGAAGTTCTGAAAAGTCCGTTATCACTTTCATAAATTAATGAAGTAAAGCATTGTTAAAGCTACGGCCTAAGACATCGTGGATCAAAAAGACGGTAAATGTCTCGCTAACGAAACGTCATAACTGTTTCGATTAACGCCCATTATAGAGAGAGAGAAAGAGAAAGAGAGAAAGACCGTGAGATAAAGGGAGAGGGAGAATGAGAGAGATCTGTATGGATTCATGTTCCATTGTATTGTACATATTGTATCAGTGCATATGAACTATGTGTGCAAGTGTATATCGTCTTAGCAATTGTGTGTGTGTGTGAGTGTGTGTGTGTGTGTGTGTGGGTGTGTGTGTGTGTGTGTATACATACATACATATATATATATATA
>NC_068997.1:53660516-53661222 GCF_001194135.2 Octopus bimaculoides | reverse complement strand
GTAGTAGTAGTAGTAGTAGTAGTAGTAGTAGTAGTAGTAGTAGTAGTAGTAGTAGTGGCGGCGGTGGCGGTAGTAGTAGTAGTAGTAGTAGTAGTAGTAGTAGTAGTAGTAGTAGTAGTAGTAGTAGTAGAAGTTGTAGTAGGAGTTGTAGTAGTAGCGGTGGTGGCTGCGCTGGTGACAGTGGTGGTGCTGCTTGTAGTATCTTGTCATTGTAATCATGATGATACCATTGTTTTTCTTTTCTTGTTGTTTAGCCCAAGGTCATCCGTTATCCATCAACCCTATAATCAACGAAGATCATGCCGTGACGACTTCCACTTATTTCCCATGTTCCTCTCAAAAGTTGCTATGATAATATTCTGTCATAAAGACGTTAAGGTAAGAATTTCAAGAGGATTAGACTGCTCTTTCTAGCATGCTAAGGAAGCACTACTCGTTCGACTGGTGTTGGTAATAGAGGTGTGATAATGTGTGGTTGGCGGTCATATTGGTTTATCGACATAGCAAGAGGGCGGTGTGTGCTTATAAAGTTCATTTGTTAGCAGGATAATGATTTGAGTGATTACGGAGACACTTGTGATGGTGGTGATTGTGGTGTTGGTGTTGTTGTTGTTGGTGTTGTTGTTGTTGATGGCGGTGGTGGTGGTGGTGATGGAGTCGATATATTTGTGCAGTCGCTGGTGTTGGAGGCAGTGGTACTAGTAAT
>NC_068997.1:53656002-53660361 GCF_001194135.2 Octopus bimaculoides | reverse complement strand
TGTATATGTATACATATAAGAAGTTTTTCGTGTGTGTGTGTGTGTGTGCGTGTGTGTGTCTGTGTGTGTGTGTGTGTGTATGTGTGTGTGTGATGTGTGCAAATTTAAGATTATATCTTTTTGTTCACTATGAAGTCTGGACCAGCAACAGTAATAACATCATTGCTAGCAATACCAACAGCAAATGTATCACTAGAACTAGACTTCCGGTGCACGGAAGTGAAATACAAGCTGCTTGAGACACTTGGCAGCTGCTGGAAATAAATTTCGAAAGGAAAATTTGGATTAGATGAGGCTGAAAATCCTGATTCAGGTGAAACCTTGGATACTGAGCAGGACCCACGACCCGTCATAAATCCTGTGAAGTCAAGAACATCAAGTATTAGGGGAAATTTAGAACTACATACCACAAATGTGGCAACCCCTGTCATTCCAAAGCCTTTTGCCACCAACAACAGCAGAAAAACAATCTAAGACTCTGGGCACAAGAAAACTGCGAACACATGCTTCTGTCTCAATAAGCGTCCTCGGCACAGCAGTTGCCCTATTTCTCCTTCAGGAGAATGAGAAATTTTGAAATAATCTAAAAGGAGTAGAAAAATTTATAACCGAAGTGGTGTGCATGAATAAAATCGAAATTATCGTAGAGAAATATCTTAGAGCGACTTGTGACAAGTGTGCTAACAAACTGATGTTATATTCATTCAATAGTAACTTTATAAACAAATCTCATCCATAAGATATAAGTAAGCATTTTATTTTTCTCTTTAAAATAAAGGGAAAAGGATATTTACAATATTTCTTAACAAAATATATCTATTACGGCAAAAGTTTCTCTCCGCGTGCATAATCAAATTCATCTGGTACCTAATCAAAAAACTTTTACAACTCAGCATACATTTACAGATGCAATACTTGAACACATCATCGTTTATGTATCATGAAGTTATTGGACATTTCAGGACGTGCAACATTCATACATACCCCGGTTAACCAATGTCAGTCGATCAAGCCCTAAACTTTTGTCTAAGCAATATTCTGCTGCAACCCAGAACATCTCTTTACAATCAGAGCCATTCAGATATTTTCCCCATCAGCATCTACGTTGTTCTCGAAGGCTCTTCTATTCATTCTTGTAAATCTCAGAAATCCTTAGTTCTTACTCAGATGAACAACCAACACCCGACTGCCAATACATACATTTATATGTGTTTTATGTTTGTGCATGTGTGACACATATATGCATACGTACGGACACACACACACACACACATACACACACACTCAAACACACAAACACACACATACAAACTCACCAACGCACACATACACACACATTAACAAATATATATATATATATATATATATATATATATGCTTCAAAATGATGCAAAAAGCAAAAAACAAAACATAGGCACAGGTGAGGGAACAGTAAACAAAGGGTGTTATTTTAACGCTCAGGAAAATTGGAAGAAATGTTTGACGTTTCGAGCCTACGCTCTTCTACAGAAACGAATGAGAAGAAAAGACAAATGGAAAGACGGAAAAAATAAACGGAGTGAAATAAAGGTCTAGACTAACGGTTGTGCATATGTGTGTATGTATGTATTAGTGTGTGTGTATATACATATGTGTGTGTATGTATGTATATATGTATGCATTTATATATATACTGTATAAATTGCACTGGGGAAAAGTATGCACATCTCATATTCTCCCTATTATGAACATAGGGTTCTTCTGCATGAATAAAAAGGAAAGAAACCATTTTCCCTCCAGTAGCACACAGTGGCTTGGCATCAGGTAAACGGAAGTAAGTAAAAGCAAAACAAAAAACAAAAAAAAAGCAGTCAAGCACCAAACTGGAACAAAACGAAAACAAAATGTTCGTCGTGTTTTCTCCTTTTCACACTGCTGTCATTCACGTTGTAACTTTAGTGACACCACACGTTGTGTGGTCGATGTGTAACCTGTTTCCCCATTTGTCCTACCAATACTACTAACAATAATAATAATAATACCAACACCACAAATGCCAATAATAATAATAATATTAGTAATAATAATAATAATAATAATAATAATAATAATATGTCAGTCTGGCTTATATTGTACGGAGGAAATTGTCAAGCGGCGACATATGTCTCCAGCCATGTATTATCGTTTATAGTCAGCGTTAGCGTCAACTAACAGTTAACATCTTACAGCTATCTCACCTAACTACACAAAAACATTCGTCATCGTAGTCGTCGTGGTCGTCGTCCCCGTCGTCACCGTCGTCATCATCATCATCATCATAATCATTGTCAATGTCATCATCAATTGCAGCAACATGACGATAAGGGGAAGACGAAGTAGACGGAGAGGAATTTTACAAGTTTAGGAGAAAAGGAAAAAAGGGAGAGACTGAGAGAGGATTGAAGAAGAACCCTAAAAATAACTATTGTTGTTGTTGTTGTTGTTGTTGTTGTTGTTAGACTGACAATGGCTGGTGGTTTTCCTGTCTGGGGCATGTGAGGGAAAAAAGAAAGGTTTTAGAGACGGGCACATTCCTATTTGACCAAACCCTCATCATTTTCTCCAAAAGCAATCTGGAGCGTGGGATTTGAGCGTAGAGTTCGACTGAATGGAACTGCTCTCCGTTTACCGGAGAACACAGATGGAAGACTGTGAAATCACTTGTCCTTGTTAGCACGGAAAATCTACATGTAGTAGAACTCTCTCTACTGTTGAGGATTATACTTCGCAATAATGCGTGCACAAGTTATTTCATGCAGCATATTGCGACACTCCAAACATGTGGTTCTCCTTCCACAGCACAAGCTGATTCTAGTGGTGGCACAACGGAAGCACGAAACTTCTGAGTCAATGGTTCGCAACCGGTGTCCATATAACCCTTGGGGCTCCATAAAGATTTTTTTAGTTATAATCTATCAGCAATATATTGGTTATTGCTTCTGCAATACGCAAATATTTTAACAATTTTTTTAATGCAATTGCTAAAAATATTTAATCATAAAAATATAGTAATACGATTTTTTAAATGTTAAATGGCCATAAAGATCCACCAGAGTAAAGTAAGCATCATAGACAAAAGCTGGTTGAGAACCGCTGGTCGTAGTAGTCACTAGATCTCCAAGATATAGCAGCCACATCTTACTATTACAAAATTTATCGATCTACAATAACTAAATCCTGTAAATAATATTCCATAGCAAAAAATGGTGATATATTATTTACATTATTTACATTTGACGGATATTTATCCTCATCTTGTATGTTGTTAACACAACGTTTCGGCTGATATAACCTCCGGCCTTCATAAGGTGTCTTGGGGAAATTTCGAACCTGGGTTCTCATTCTTAAATATCCGTCAAATGTAAATAATGTAAGTAATATAAACAATTCTTCGTCTCTAAAATATAGAACTGAAAAAATGGTGATGTTACGATTACCGAGTCGACAGGACCAAAGAGGAGTCTGAGGCTATCACTCATATTTAGGCCAAGGCTAGCCACCAGTGGGCATACCTATAGTTGTCATTACTGATTGGCCTCCAGGTCAGATCTGACTTTGCAAACCTATGATGAAAAGCGTCCAAACTATGACAACCCCGCCTTCTTTCTCAGCTCGTGGAAGCCAAGACTACGCTATCCATAGCAATCTTCTCTAAAACATTCAGATGTAATATGAGAGAAATTCTGCTGTTATTTCTTGCATACTAAATGACCACATAGAGGTTCTGTCGATGGTATACCATGGAGACTATTACGGATAGGTGTAGAGAAGGGGTTAGAGGATGGTCCGTAGGAAAAAGGGAGGGTTGTGACAATAGATGGTATAGGTGTCAGTGGTAATATTGAATGTGTGATGCTGGCTGCACTGGTGGTGGTGGTGGTGGGAGGTGATGGTGGCGGTGCGGGGTTTTTCTTGTAGTTTGCATAGATGACAGCATTGTTTGTGGTACTCGTGGTTGAAGTGGTGTGGCAGTGACATTGTGGTGTGTGTAGCTGTGTGTGTATATATATCTATATATGAGTGTATGTGTGTATATATATATATACATACATAAACACATATATTTATGCATACATATAAATATGTATGTGTATATATATATATATATATATATATATATATATATATATATATTCATTCATATACGTATACATACATATGCATATATATACACACACACACACACACACACAAATATATATATGCACATACATATGTTTATACATATTCCTTTATATATGTATCCAACTATCTATGGGTATATATTTCTATCTATATACGGGCTAATATATATGTATGTGTATATATATATGTGTGTATATATATATATGTATATATATA
>NC_068997.1:53651626-53655605 GCF_001194135.2 Octopus bimaculoides | reverse complement strand
TATATATATATATATATATATATATATATATATATATATATATATATGCATGTGCCTACATATAAACCTATTATGTGTGTGTATATATACGTACACGCGCGCACAGACACAGGCATACCTCTCGGTTTACATCTCCAATCCTCACACTTTCTCGTTTAGTTACTCTTTCTCTCTCTTATATCCATTAATCTCTGTTTCTCTCTCTCTCTATTTCTTTCTCTCATTTCTCCTCCTTTCCCTCTTTCTTTGTCTCTACACCTCCCCTTCCCCCTCCTCGTCTGTATTTCTCGTATCACTCCTAAATGTAGCGAGGGTCCACTATTAAAATCTTTAGGGTCTCCTTTCTATCTTGCTACAATGCCGGCTATTTTAGTATATTTAATTAAACTGTTATAATTGCGTCGACTAATTAACTTTACTTTCATAGTTAATATTTCCAAAATAGCAAGGCAACGACTGACTGAATAGTTAGCACGCCGAACGAAATGCGTCGCAGTATTCCGCCTGCTGTTACGTTTTGAGTTCAAATTCCGGCGTGGTCGACTTTGCCTTTCATCCTTTCGGGGTGGATAAATTAAGTTCCATTTACGTACTGGAATCGATCTAATCGACTGCGCCCCGCTCCTCCCAAATTTTGGGCCTTGTTTCTAGTGTACAAAAGAATATTTTTCGTATTCATTTTCTTCGAGTGCGGCGAACTGGTAGAAACGTTAGCACGCCGGGCGAAATGCTTAGCAATATTTCATCTGAGTTCAAATTCGGGCCTTGTACCTAGAGTAGAAAAGGATGCTGCAGTGATGGGAAGTTACTTTACTTATTCAAAGCTCACGTTTCATTCCGCCAGTTTTCCGAAAATCCTATTCGACAAACCGTATGCAGAATTCTACACATTGAGTGTCTCTTCATTTCGCATTTTTGGTCAACCAGAAGCAATCAATTCTATAAATAGTTATTTCTTTATTGTCCACAGGAGGCTGATCATAAAGGGGACAAAGGGATTAAGTCGATTACATCGTCCCCAGTGCGTAACTGGTGCTTATTTAATTCGAATGGAGTCAATGCAATTGGGGTTAATGGGGTTAATGCAATCGACCTATATATACCCTCCTCTGAAATACCTGGCCTTGTGCCGGAATTTGAAACCAATACATATGTACGTACCCACAATAACACACGCACGCACACATATATAAGTAAATACGTACAGGGTTCAAATTTCGCCGGGGGTTAGCTTTGCCTTTCATCCTTTCGGAGGTCGATAAAACAAGTACCAGTTGAGTACTGGGATCGATATTGCAGGCCTTGTGCCAAAATATGAAATCGATATAAGAGGGTTATAGCATGAAAGAAGCTGCATCTTGATATTATGTAGATTTATGCAAGTAATGCGGCAACAGGTGCCAACTCGATATGACCACCACCACTACCGCCCTCACGTATCTCCCTTCTCATATTAATCATATTTTTCATAAGCTCCCTCGTTCTTTTCTCTTTTCTTTTCCTCCCCTCCCTCACCTCATCCTCATCACCATATCCACCACCACCACCACCACCACCATCATCATCATCATCATCATCATCACCATCACCATCCTCCTCATCATCATCATCATCATGAACAGTTCTACATATATGCACTTACTTAATAAGCGAGGAAGTCACAAATTTAATCCTGCGACCTACTTAAATATTACAAAGCACTGAAAATGTCATTGTTGTTGATGTTATAGTTGTAGGTGGTCGAGCAGAAATACCCAGCTTGATAACGAGTGGGCACCACTGTGTCTAATACTAATCCTTTGGATAATACGGCTAGGATGGGTGGAGATAATCGTGGCTAAAACCGCAACCAAAAGAAAATGAGAGAAAAAAGACTGGAAATGTTGAATCGAATACGAAGGCTGGACGAAGCCCAACACACGAGATTTGCAAGAGAAAGTGCCGATCGATACACACACACATACACACACACACACACACACACACACACGCACACACACACGCACATACACGCGCTACACGCATATATGCACGCAAGCATATAGACACACCCGCATACATCTTTTATCTTTTCGTTTACTTGTTTCAGGGATTAGACGGTGGCCATGCTGGGGCACTACTTTGAAGGGTTTCAGTCGAATGCATTGCCTCCCCACCCCACCAGCATTTATTTCCAAGTTTGGGTCTTATTCTATCGTACTCTTTTGCCGAACTACAAAGTTGCAGGGATGTAAGCAAACCAATACCGGTTACCATGTATCGGACAAACACAACCAGAAACACAAACTACGCACACGTATCGTATACATATATACATACACATAGATAGATAGATAGACAGAGATTGAGGGGATAATTATAATCGTGACTATCACCTCATTGATAAGTGAAGCAAGATCCTTGTCTGCATAGTATACAGAAAACAAAAGATCCGTAGGATTTCGATTGATATTAAACAGGACCACTAGGCTTAATGCAAGACTATCTATCTATCTATCTATCTATCTATCTATCTATCTATCTATCTATCTATCTATATATATATATATATATATATATATATATATATATAGATAGATAGATAGATAGATAGATAGATAGATATTTGAAGAAATGCAACAAAAATTCAATAGGTTATAGCAGTACGTACGTTTCTATCGTTTTCCGTAAGCCCATTCTTTGGAAGAAAGTAATCAGATTCTAAAGTTTATCTTACTCATGGCCGTTTAAATCATAAGACCATCATCCCTGTATAATCCTACATCTATAAAAGGGAATTCTAGATGCAGGTCATGCAAAATATGAGTTCCTATAAGCATATACAACTCCGCCCCATCATATGTCCCCATCGCCACATTGAACAGAGAATCTTCACACTTTTTGATCCAGGTAGAATCATCGTAAAAAAGGGAGGGGTTTCTTTGAATGAAGGATAATATCTATTTCCGAGGCATCGATGGTGACATACTGCTTGGCGAAGTTTAATGCTTTTAGAAGCAAAGACCTAGATTTTGACGGGTAAAAACCGACAATATCGAACTGCGTAACTTTGCAGTTGGGCTTATGGCTTTTTCCTTTCAACCGATCTATCACTAACTTGCTTTTTCTCCAAATCTGTAAATTTGATTCACTATCTAACCTGCTTAAAATACGATCTAAAATATATTTGCTAATAATGCCTATTTCAGATTTAGCTGGGTTAATTAGTCTCCATTTAGGGTCTCTATTGAAATTAGCTTTGTGGTTTTTCAGCGTAATGAAGGGCTGGCGTGGTGGGGAGGTATTCTATCTTATCGCTAACTTTAAGATTGTTAGCAATTCTTCTTGCCACCATTTGTTATTCTCTGATTTTCTTTTCGTTTTCTTTCTCTCACCTGTCAGAACTAAACTGTATAAGCATACACCAGGAGGTATTATGCGCGTGCATGTGTTTGCGTGCATACATACATATATATGCATTTGTATATATTTATGTTTTGCCTATATTTGTGTGTATATGTATGTAGCCATGTAACAACGCCTGTATTTTTAGTGTGTATATGTATATATAGGTTGTTTGGTATGTGCATGTATTACTAAAAGCATATGTATTTTAGTGTGAAAGTTTTCTTTTAACGGATAAATCTTTTAATTCATTCAAATTCATTATTATTTTTTACCACTAACTTTTTTACCCTGGGTATTGAGGTCCCTTTTCCTTCTACATAAGCTATTTTTGATTTCAGGTTTTCTTCGATTTTTATAATAATATGATTTTAAACTACAATTGTGATTTCATGCAACCGGCTACTGAAAAGAGCGTTCGTTGGAAGGACCAATGAAACGAAACCATTTTCAAATATGGATCTAACAAAGTAAGAAATAAAGTAATTGTATATTTTTGCATATAACCTTATTGTCAACAAAAACTGTTAGACGAACGGGAAGGTGAAACTCTGAGTAACAGGTTTTGTGATATTTTTGCTGTTTTTTAATAAAG
>NC_068997.1:53649097-53650468 GCF_001194135.2 Octopus bimaculoides | reverse complement strand
TTCGTTTTCTTTCTCTCACCTGTCAGAACTAAACTGTATAAGCATACACCAGGAGGTATTATGCGCGTGCATGTGTTTGCGTGCATACATACATATATACATATACTACAAATACTTGTGTACATATGAGCATATATATGTGTATGTGTGTGTGTATGTTTATATGTTTATATGTATATATAAACACACATACACACATACATAAATGTAACACAGATAATTACTTGTGAGTTGCTTATTAAAATAAACATATGTGTGTGCGTGTGTGTAATATTCCTGTCTATATAAATATATTTGTGTGTGGCTGAATATATGTATACTTGTGTGTATAAGTACGTCTATGAATGTGTGTGCGTGTGTGCGTGTGTGTGTGTGTGTGCACTTTCCCTGCTTGTGACGTCATCGAAAGACAGGCGGTGCTGGACACACAATCCTACCTGACGCCAGGTAGATTTCATTAAGAACTTGCATATAACAACCTTCTCCTCTCTGTCTACCACTGTGCTGTGTATGTGTGTGTGTGTGCATACCTGTGCGTCATTGTGTGTGTGAGTGTATGTGTGTGTGTATATAGATATATATATATATCCCACTGTATATCGTGTGTACGTGTGTGTTACGTGTCCTTCTATGTTGCAAGTGGTAAGCTACCCTTCATTGTCAGTTGATTATTAGAAATGAGTGAAGCATTCAGAGAATTAGTGAGTGACAGAAAGAGGTATGGTGAGAGGGAGGAGAATGAGCACGAGTGAGAGAGCGAGAGAGAGAGAGAGGAAGAAGTAGAGGAAGGGTGAAGTATTTTAATGAGTGAAACCCTGTGTGATTTGGTAGATAGATATATGTCAGTGTGTGCGCGCGTCTGTCTGTGTGTGTGTATCCGTGCGTGTGCCTGTAATTTTTGTACGCTCAATTTCGTATACATATATACATTTCTATTGTCACACCGGCACACGCATTAACACATACAAGCATGCATGCGCTAGCACACGGATTTATTTGCGTGCATGTATACATATATACATACATCCCTGCACACATGTGCATCTATATATATATATATATACAGAATTATACACAGACGCACTTATGAGTAATTTCTGACTTACTCTTTAGTCTTTACTCTTTTATTTGTTTCAGTCATTTGACTGTGGCCATGCTGGAGCACCGCCTTTAGGTCGAGCAAATCGACCCAGGGCTTATTTTTTGGATGCCTATTACTTATTCTATTGTTCTCTTTTGTCGAACCGCTAAGTTACGGGTTGTTAAGCGATGTTGGGGGGACAAACACAGACACACAAACACACACACACATAAATATATACATATACATATATATATATATATACGACGGGATTCTTTCAGTTTCCGTCT
>NC_068997.1:53647590-53648504 GCF_001194135.2 Octopus bimaculoides | reverse complement strand
TTTAAATATATATATGTATATATACATATATACATATATATGTATATATATATATATGTGTGTGTTTGTTTCATATGTCTTTTTCTTTTTACATGTTACTCTTACAGAATTTCAAATCACATGACATGCACCCTTCTCCCTTCACTGCGGCACATTATTCACCACTGTCATTCAAGTGCCACATGATAAATTACTATTGATAGAACGAACAAAATCTCAATTAACGAAGTGTCGATAAAACGCTGGGCCGTATTTTGTCTCGTCTTTCCGTCTCTTTACGTTCTCAATAGAAATCACGGCAGATCCGTATTTTGCTTATATCGATCCCGGACCATATCGATCCAGTATCGGCAAAGTATCTACCAGCGAAATACAATAGAGTCCTTGCGTCTATGTTAGCAATAATTATCATTTTATAGTTCAACAGAAATCTCCAACATAGTAGTAGTAGTAGTAGTAGTAGTAGTAGTAGTAGTAGTAGTAGTAGTAGTAAGACGGCGAGCTGGTAGAATTGTTAGAACCTTGCTTGATGCAATTTCTGTCGATTTATGTTCTGAGTTCAAATTCCGCCGAAGTCGATAAAAGAAGTATTGATCGCTTCGATCTTGTTCCTTGCATTCAGCTTTGTTTATTATTATTATTATTTTATGTTTGACTTTTGTTTTGCATTTGTACAAGTTGGATCCAAGTCTCACCCAGAGACCTCAAGAGACAACAAGTTAGAAGTTCATGTAGGTGTTATGCCTAGGGTACCATATATTTGGATTTGTACAGTTTTGTTCTAGTGAATGTTTAAGAAACCATAAGAAAATTATGTGTTTGTTTTAAAATTTGACATCACATAGACAGTATTTTACGTAGGATATGGGCAGTTCCCATGAGCACTATCTTTTGAACTTCAGCCATTTTGGGGT
>NC_068997.1:53641667-53642296 GCF_001194135.2 Octopus bimaculoides | reverse complement strand
ATAGATAGATAGATAGATAGATAGATAAATAGATAGATAGATAGATAGATAGATAGATAGATAGATAGATAGATAGATAGATAGATAGATAGATACATGTACACATATGGTGTACGAAGGACGGAGAGAAAGAGAGAAAGAGAGAGAGGGGGAAGCAGAAAGAAACAATACAGAATGAAAAGAATTGGAATTGTAAAGGCATTATGTTATACACAGGAAATATGTACAAAAACCGAAACCAAACTTAAAAGACAAAAAGAAACGAATACTGCTAGAAACATGAAGAACTTTCAAAGATGTGATATATGTTACGTGGACGTAAAAGTAAGAAGATATCACAAGTATTCAAGAGAAGAGGAACAAAGTAGATGGATATGATAGGAGATGTAATAAAAGAAAGAATATACAGAGAGGAGAAATGAAAGGAAAATATGATAAAGGGCGAACAAAGGGTTGTAAGAGATGAAAGGAGAAACGGAGATGTTAGATGAAAGAGTGAAGAGGGGTCTTAAAACATAGCTGCATATATATATATCTACATACAATATATATATACATGTAGATATATATGTATACGATATATACAATATATATATATATATATATATATATATATATATATATATATA
>NC_068997.1:53638474-53641198 GCF_001194135.2 Octopus bimaculoides | reverse complement strand
CATACATATATACCTATATATATATATATATAGATATAACTATATATATATACATGAAAGATTACAACAAGTAGACAAAATATTCGAAAAGAGATGCATAAAATGTAAACAAAAAAGAATAGCTCTAAAATTTGTGCGCAGTGAATTCCTGCGAGTGAAGCCTTTATCAAAGTAGAGTATGACGCAACACAAAAGAAATACATAAAGTAATGATGCCAATATATAAATATATATATATACATATCTATTTATATATATATATATATATACATAAATATACACACACACACACACACATACATATATATATATACATATGAATTGTAGGATTTGTCAGAATCTTGGCACATCAACGCGCAGGACGCATGAACTGGCTAGGTGTAAGAAAATTGAGTTCACAGTTAGGTAAGAAAAACCATGAGATGTTATGTTTCGGTAGTATACGATTGCACGTGTGTATATATAGGAACCAAATATAATGCAATGCGTAGATCCGACTATGGGCTCGTTCTATGAGTGGGCTTGGAATAAAAAGAAAAGAAATGGTGTTTAAGATTTTCCTACACCTGTTTTGGTAACGTTTTGTTGATGTGTTCATAGATTACGTCATGGCATAAATGCAACATCAAGTGAAGTTTATTCATCATGTTGTTTGTTGGATAGGTTATCATCAAGGTTTTACTTTGCTTGCGTGTAACTGTTTAAAATTATAACTGGGGATATATATTGAATCCAAACAAAGAAGAACAAACAAGAAAATATAACGTGAGTACGTGGTACAATTAATGTATTATCAGTCGGTCAGGAAAGGAAGGAAAGAGGATTTAACGTTTCGAGCCTTGCTCTTCTTCAGAAATAGAGGAAAGTCCAAAGGAAGGGAAGACGGAGGAAAGAAATCGCCAACGATACACACGCGGTTGCATTTTGAAATGTATATATATATATATATATATATATACACACACACAATCGTGTGTGTGCATAAATATATATATATATAGAGAGAGACAGACAGACACACAGAGAAAGAGAGATGCATATACACATGCATACACACATGCACAGATATATATACGTATACATAGATGTAAGCGCGTGTGTTTTGCGCATGGATATGCAAATATTTAATTTAGTGGATGTATGTATAGATATCCTTAATGAATGAATGAGCATCGTGAAAAATTCTTACTGAATGCCCACCCCTCCTGGTAGGAAAGAATAGCAGATATTTGGGATATTAATATATATTAGTTTTTACTCACCAAATGTAAAAACGTTACACTTTTTCTAATATCTTTTTTCTCTTTTTTGTTTTGTGTTTCATATTTGCTCTGTCACGTTTTTTAATCAATTTTTATTTATCTATTTATTTATTTATTTATTTATTTTGCGATAAGTGGGTCCCTTTTGAAGTGTAGAAAAATGTTTCGTTTATATTTTATTCTTAGAATTTTTCAATAAAAAAAAAAACGACATCGATTTAAAAAAAAAATTTAATCTAATTTATTTAGCCGAAGAAGCTTTTTAGTTTCACGAAAATATTTCAGCTTATATATCGTGTACGAAATATTTCCTTTCTATTTAGAAAAATAATGAAAAGAAAAATGAATATTCTAATAATAATAATAATAATAATAATGATAATGATAATGATAATGATGATGATGATGATGATGATGATTACGGTGATGATGACGATGGATGTGAAGAACAATACAAAGACAGACGTATTTGGGGTGATTTTCGGAGCATGTAATGAGTTTTAAAAATTGTAAAAAAATTATCTCTAACCATATTTTTATTATTACACTACGTAGTTTCAGTGTAAGAAAAAATAATGCCTGCGAAGGAATACCAGTATTATAATTGCTACAAAGATTGCAGCATAATTTAATTCCATTGCCCAGTATTCGGTGATACGAAGTCGCTATGCAAAGAAAATAAGGTATATTACTTCAATGCTGTAACACTCAACCTTTTGAGCTATAGCCACATATGTAACCGCGCATAGTCATGTATATATATGTATATATGATAATAAAGATATTATACAATTTTGTGCAAAATAAGGTCTTGTCCTTTTAACATAATTGAAGCAAAGACCGGTTTCGCATTGATCATGAAACTGAGAGTTGAAAGATGAATTGGTAATATATATATGTGTGTGTACATACATATATATATAGATAGATAGATAGATAGATAGATAGATTGATTGATTAATTGATAGATAGACCGCCAGACAGATGTATTGATATATGCAAGATGTCAAACGAAAAAGGAGTCCGAGTTCTGTAGTACAGTATAAATACAGAAATAAATCTACACTCAAAAAAAAGTACACAGCCTTTCGTTTGCAGCGAAAGGTTGAAAGGTAAAGACAACCTCGGAGGAATTTGAACTCAGAACGTAAAGACTGGCGAGATGGTATATAACATTTCATCCGGCGTGCTAACGTTTTTGCCACTTCGCCGCCCTAAATCGCAGGGGGGGGGGAGGTAAAAATTGTTTTCTTCCATTTTGTTTCTTTTAACAATGTGGACTGGCTTTTGTAGTTTTGAAGATAGTAGCTCGTCACTCGAGTAATTAATCAAGCAAATACACCCGTGAAAACGTGTGGCACATTGGGGCATTGGGGCCGGGTACATTGGATGGGTGGGTGATTGATTTAGAAAGAGAGACTTAACTGTAGTTCTGGTTGTATTGGTGGGGGGCGATGATGGG
>NC_068997.1:53636520-53638319 GCF_001194135.2 Octopus bimaculoides | reverse complement strand
CGCAACTGAAGTAAGGAACCTAAGTTAAACATGGCATAGATTGATCACCAAAAGTTACTTTTTGTTTGTGTCTCGTATTCATTGGTTTTGGAAAAACGGTGAATGGTGAACCCATTCCTCTCTGTCTGTCAGTCTATCTCTCTCTCTCTCTCTCACACACTCATTCAATTTAACTGCCATTTGACAAGCGGTAGGGTTAACAATACACAGCAACTCAATGAAATGACTGATTATTACAAACAGCCCCCAAAACAAAACACAAACAGAAACATTCAATAGAGGCTTACTACAGAGGGTATCGTTTTCATCACTATGCATTTTGGCGGAATATGAAAAGCACTTGGACATCATTAAACCAACATAGTATATATATATGTATATATAGATATAGATATAGATATACATGTAGTGCAAAATGTTTGCTTTTAAATTTAGTATCTTTTATCTTTTATTTCTTTCTGTCATTGGACAGCGGCCAAACTGGAGCACCGCCTTGAAGGGTTTCGGCCGAAACACATCGATCCCGGTATCTATCTATCTATCTATCTATCTACTATAGATAAAGGTTTCTCTGGAATTATTAAATCGCCAAAGCAATGCGTACATTCGTTCCAGAAAATAAATAAATACATCAATAAACAATTATATAAACAAAATGTACCCGTCTCCATGTGTGTGTGCGCGCGCGCGCGCGTAGTTACTCAATCTTCCATCTCTCTTTTACTTGCCTTTTAACATCATGGATGAACCAGTAGCAAAAACACTCCAGAAAACACAGGGCGCTTTTATAAGTTCTCAGTGAGGAGATCTTCATATTTTTTAGCTTCTTTTGAATAGATTTGGTTTCAATCCCAGCAGGGGAACATCGATATTGTCCCTCCTACCTGTACCTTTTAAAGCCAGCACGACGATTTTGATGAGAAGTAACCTCGCTAGTCAGCAAGCTGGTTAGGCTTCGGGACACCCATGTGACCAGCCGGAACATTACAGTTGAGTGATGCATGTCAGACATCCTGGGGCCAGAATCGCAACTGGAGCACCTCGTCCTTGTCAGTCAGGTTCCCCCGGAGTTACAACGCACCGGTTGACATGTGTCAGCAGCGTTTTTCTGGATAAGCCACAGTTAACGGTGGCGATGTGAACGAGAAGAAGAAGAAGAAGAAGAAGAAGAAGAAGAAGAAGAAGAAGAAGAAGAAGAAGAAGAAGAAGAAGAAGAAGAAGAAGAAGAAGACAGAACGAAAGAAACATGGAGTGCATAGCAGGGGCCGGTTACATGGTGTTGGGGTAGGCGGTAGCATAGACCCACCTATCAGAGAGCTCTGAAATAATCCGAAACGGAAAAATACAATAACATCGCTAAGTTCAGTCATCTTGTTTGTTGTGCTTCTGTCTTAAATGTTGTTTCTCTGTTGTTTTTTTTTTGCGGAGTCTGTGGGGGGGTGTGAATGGGTGTGGTTTGTTAGTTGGGTACCTCGGTTGCTGGCCGTGCGTGTAGAAGGTCTTCGGTAGTGTAAGTATTAATACAGCTCTTTAAGCACGAATAAAAAATAAAAAAATAATATTTTTTGGTTTACTTTTTGTTCTTATAATTTTTCGCTTGTTTCAGTCATTAGACTGCGGAGAAGTTTTAGTAGAATGAATTCTACCGCGGTACATGCTTTATTTAAAGCCTGATAGCTTATTCTATCGGTTTCTTTTCTCGAACCGGGACGTAAACATGCCATCACCGGTTGTCAAGTGGTGTGGAGAGGATAAACTGAAATACAACGTTTTTCAACCACGCACATATAAGTATATAA
>NC_068997.1:53633937-53636164 GCF_001194135.2 Octopus bimaculoides | reverse complement strand
GTAAACGCCCCAGGCTGGTCAAACGTGGACTGGAGCAAGGCACAACGGTCAGGCGGTCAGGCGGTCCGTTATTAGAGAAGCGATGTAGTCATTCGCCACCTCTGCACAACCTTTCAGGGATGATTTCCTCTCAGCACATTTATCTGGCCACTCTGCCGGCAACCTTACTCTAGTATTTGTTAACCTGGAGGTCCGGACCAAACGAGACCCCAAGCATTTCGACCGGTCCCTCTGTCCATTCACTGTTCGTTGGCAAAGACTTGCTTCCCCAGTTTCCGAGCCACAAGCAGCGTAGAGGCTTTCGTTGTTAGCATTTCATTCAAGTTGTTGTTGCTGTTGTTGTTGTGCTGATCAGGATACCCTCGACGTTGTTATTGTTCTTGTTGTTACTGCTGTCGGTCTGATTGTTGTGACTGCTGCTTGTTCGATGCTGTTGTTGTTCTGGTGGTGTTGTTCTTCTTATTATCATTGTCGTTGCTCTCACCGTGGTTACTGATGCGATTGTCTTTATTTATTTATGTATTTGCTGATGTTGTTGTTGTTGTTGTTGTTGTTGTTCACACCTAACCGCCAACGCCATTGAACAAGGAAAGAAGACGGCGAACAAGCAGGATAGGTTTTGGACTGCGAAGGTGCGGGAGTATCTCGGGGAGTCTGGTGCTGCGTATGAATATATGAATTCGGAGGAGGCGGAACACACACACACACACACACACACACTTATCTATGTATGTACGTATATGCGCGGGTCTAAATGTATGTGTGTGTGTGTGTGTTCCATGCGTGTGTGTACGTGTGTATATGTATACTGGGGACGGGGTCGACAGTGGAAGTAGAATGGAGCAGGAACCGCCTACCTTTTTTATGCAGAGCCGTCAAGTCGTCGCCATCAGCGACAAGACGCACAGCCTGTGTGCATTGTCAGCGGACACGGCTGTCAACACAGCACACTGCTGTCACCCGAGATGAAGAAGTAAAGAGAGAGAGAGAGAGAGAGAGAAAGAGAAAGAGAAAGTGAGAGAGAGAAAGAGAGAGAAAGAGAGAGACAGAGACTGTGTGTGTGTATGTGTGTGTGTGTGTGTGTGTGTGTGTGATAGGTAGAGAGAAAGTGAAGGAGAATGAGAATGAAAAACGAAAGAAACGTGCTTATTTTACAATATATACGGCCTATCTGTCAGTCTATATATCTATCTATCTAGTTAGCTATAAATATATATATATGTGTGTGTATATATATATACACGCACAAACACAAATACATATATAAGTTATATTCGCATAAATATATGATTTCTATACACACACACACACACACAAACACACACACACAAGCACACACGCATGTATATACATATGTGGTGTGCCTGTTTATGGCAATGAGTGTCTGTAAATGCAACATCCATGGATGTGAGCTTTTGTTTTTGCCTGAGACAAAGTCGTGGTGTTGTCTATAACCATCGTAGTTCGTGAACTCTTGTTAGACATTATCAATGTACGTCAACCGTATTGGTTGCAACGACACATATACTGATAGCTTCATGTGATCTTGTCCTGTACATACATACATACACACACACACATCCATACATACGTACATCACTGGAACTGTAAAAGTCTGGAAAACTTTCCAGAAGTTTATCATGTCAATATATATGAGCATGTCTAGATATGCAACTATATGCATGAGAAAACATACATAAAACAAACAAATACATAGCTTCTCATCGGTGGTTAGCATAAAGCTGAAGATCAGTGCAAATAGATCAGCTATATATATGAAAAGAAATAATTTTATTTCTCAAACGCGTGATAATGCTATAATTAGCGTGATCAGGAGAAATTATCCATTTATTTCAGAAAAATACGTTACTGACCAGCCATGAGACTCGCACTCACATCGCTATGATTACGCGCCAAGTGCTTCAACATTAGACTAAACAGCCCAACAACGAATTCTTGTGCAATTTTAGAACTTATAAATTTAACTTCATAAGAGGCTGACGCGTAATCACAGAGATGTGAGTTCGAGTCTCATGACTGGCCAGTAGCGCATTTTTCTGCAATAAATGGATAATTTATCCTGATCTCGCTATTTATAGCATTATCACGCGTTTGAGAATTAAATTTATTTCTGTATCTGACAATACATCTCAACGCTTCTAAAAAAGAACAAACTTTGTTTGTTTACTTTCATTATATTTATACACACACACACACACATATATAT
>NC_068997.1:53630218-53632392 GCF_001194135.2 Octopus bimaculoides | reverse complement strand
AATATACAGTGCGTGTGTTTTTATTGGCTAAACTGGCAATATGACCATCCCCAAGTACAACAATATATATATATATATATATATATATGTATATATATATATACACACACAGAGGGGGGTATATATGCACAAGCTTACTTGATCCAATTCGTTACATAACAATAATAGGTTTTGTTGCGTAGGGAAAACAATGTTTTCGACATTCTTGATGAATTGTGACTGCTGAAGCAAACATTATAACACACTCGTCTCCAAGTACAAGACTAAGGGGAATCAGATCATTACCTACAATAACTGACCACGGTAATCCAGCCTAATCTTCAATCGCGTTTCCAATCAATTGCAATTGCCGTATTGTGTACCCCATGCGTACCTCAACATGCTTCCTATTTATAACATTGTTAATTGGTTTACGGATAAATGCAGATATTGAATGAGGCATCAATGAATATATGCATAGACATTATTGAATTACTAAAAAATGTTTTGGTCGTTCCTACCATCTGCAGAACCAAAGAACGGTTATATCTAGTAAATTTGCAATGTACTTATATACTTAAAATAAATGTGGTTGTGGAGCTCTCAGCAAATCGAAATAGTAACGCCAAATAGATTCTTAGTTATAGACAGTTCACAAGTTGTATATGGTTAATGCCTTCAAGATAGATGTTAAAGTCTCTTTCACCTTTTCTCCATTCATTCTTCTATATCCAGAGACTTCGTATTTCGTGAAGAAGCAACATTGATATATGCAAGGAAGGCGATAGTAAACATTTTCCGAAAAATTCTGTTACCATAAATAATGTTTCACAGAGATTTAAAACAAGTTGTTTTTCTCTATACGAGATCAGTGATTGTGTGTCGCTTAGAAAATATATGTGAAGTGAGCTTTCGTCACTAGCTTGTGGTTAGCTCACAGTAAGGACGGATAACATCCAGAAACCTTGGTCTGTGAGTATCACGTACATCTAGAGATTGGAGCGATGACCTCCCTTACAAATGCTATAAGGACACAGACTGTGTATAGATAGCCAGAAGGAAAAGCTATTTTCCTAGGCCTATAACAACAGTAATATCGTCCTATATAGGACTTCCACGTTGTGTTGGCATATAAACATTACAAACCAATACTGTTATTGTAGGTCTCTCGCTCAGAGATTTAAAACAAGTTGATTTCTCTACACTTTAATATAGACTACTATAAATCTAGCTGGCATGCAAGACTGAACAGAGAAATTTGATGAAGTTCAAAGGGTCGTTTGGTTATAATTGTGATATCACCTTCCCAAAACTAACTGCCTTTGTTGTATGAGGCAAAGATGAAGCTACAATATCACGAAAGAGTTGCTTGATGTGCTAGACATAATACCCCTTAGATCTCAACCATTATACAGTATAAAGAAAAAACGTTAGATAAATACGACAAACCACTCAAAAAATATGAATGCTCCACCAGTCAATGCGGACCTGAGTTTTGAGAAGGAAAATAAAGATCTCTAGTACATGAGCCAATGACGGGAGGTGTATCCGAATGCTAGAAACAACTGTCAAATTACCCGAAATTAGCATAGTACTATATCTAAAATATAAGAATATAGTAGATAAGGTAATCGAAGGTAAATGGGTTCTGATTGTTGTGAAGAACTTTCTTCACAGGTATACTCAGTCAGAGATGTCCAGGAGTTAAACAACAACAGCAACAAAAAAAAAAGACAAGAGGAATTTGCGTTTTACATGAACACTGTATTGTCAAAGCCGTCCCATAATTCCCTGTTGCTTGGCAAAAAGGCATCGGTTTAAAGCAACAATTTAGCAAAACAAGTTATATTTTTATTTATCTCATAATTTCAAGCTATTTTTGAGAACTCTCGGAGACTTAACCGTCATCGCTAAAACATGCTAAAAAAAATCACATATAGAGACACTAAAGAACATTTCTGGCCAGAAAAATCAATCGCATTTTATTAAAAAATCCCACCATATCAAATCACAATCATTGTTATAACAAGATATGGAAAAATACTGCTTCTATAAATAAGGAAGATAAAGTTAGAAAGAGAAGAGGTTTGAGGAGAGCGAAGCCATTACATAAATGGGTTGAAAGAAGAGATGAGAACAGGACAAATATATGGTATTTATTATGTCTGAAGATGGGTTTATGTCTGTACGTATAT
>NC_068997.1:53627091-53628719 GCF_001194135.2 Octopus bimaculoides | reverse complement strand
ATATATATATATAACACTTGCAGATGCAGGAGTTATCCCATAAAATCATATAAAGATACAATGGAACCAGAGGATGAAATATGCCCGAAATAAACGTATAAACACTGACATGAATCAATAATAATAATAATAATAATAATAATAATAATAATAATAATGAATACGCTGGGTGATGGTAGTCTAGCGCCAATGCTCAACATTTTTATAGATGTTTGTTAAATGAAACAGATTATAATCAATAAAAGTTATTTTTCTACGGAGCACTCTTCTTATTTTCTAGTATTTCTTTGAAGAAAATATATTTATCTGTCTCTCTTTATCTCTCTTGTTCTTGCACGGTTTCTCTCCCTCCCTGTCAGTCTCTGTTTTTCTCTCACTATCACTCTCTCTCTCTCTTTGTCACACACACACACACACACATACACAAATATTCACGCATACAAGCACATACACACGGAGAAGCACTGACTTATTTTCGGTAACAATGGCTGCATGGTAAAAAGCATCATGTATTTTTTACTGCGGTCAATTTTGCGTTTCATGCATACGGGGTCTACGAAATAAGTATAAGCAAAACGCTAGGGTCGATGTAATAGACTAACTTTTTCTCCCTAATTTTAAACCTTGTACCCATAGCAGAAGGAATTATTATTATCATTATTATTATTATTATTATTATTATTATTATTATTATTATTATTATTATTATTATTATTATTATTATTATTATTATTATTATCATTATCATTATTATTATTATGGTTGACTTTTGCTTTGCATTTATACAACTTGGCTCGGAGTCTCACTCAGAGACCTCAAGAGACAACAAGTTAGAAGTTCATGTTGGTATTATGCCTTTGGTGTCATATATTTGGTTTTGTACATAGTGTTGTTCTAGAGAATGTTTAAGAAAACAAGAAAATTATAGATGCGTTTTAAGATTTGAGATTACATAGACAATATTTTACGTAGGATATGGGCAGTTCCCATGAGCACTATCTTTTGAATTTCTGCCATTTTGGTGTTTCCCGGTATTGTATGGCTATGAGGGTCTACCCCAGTAAAACAGGAATCAAAGGGATCCATAGATAACAAAAATGATTGAGAAACACCAATTTAGATGGCTGTAAAAGTGGCTACAACACTCAGAGTCGAAATGCCTGGTAATTAAAGAACAATGAAATCAAAAATATTCTTGTTACACGCAATATCGAGGCCAAATCATATTCGTACAGAAAACAACAAGCGAGAAGCTGTAGTTCAAGTCAATCCGAGAAACTACATATTCTTACACAATCATTTTAGACGATCTGAGCTGTTAGATTTATCTTGACACAAATTCAAATTGTTAATAAAAAAAATTGATAGATCCAGACGGAGTAAAGTTCTTCGCCGAATGGCATTCGACTTCACTTACTTCCTGTTCTGCACTTGATGAAATACAAAAGTAGCCATCTTGCATAAAAATTTAGATATAGTGAGAGGTTAATATACATAATCAAACTCTCAATTTATCTATCTAGCTATAGACATAGACAGACACACATACAGACATACACACAAACAGACATACCCCTATATATGTATATATATATATATACATATATATATATATATATATATATATA
>NC_068997.1:53622754-53625955 GCF_001194135.2 Octopus bimaculoides | reverse complement strand
GCTTACGCTTACGATGACGATGACGATGATGATGTTGGTGATGATGATAACGCTAATGATAGAAGAGGTGATTGAGTTACTGGGGTGGAGTTGTTGTTGTTGTTGTTGCTGTTAGCGGTTGTGGTGGTGGTGGTGGTGGTGGTGGTCGTCGTCGTCGTCGTCGTTGAGGTGATGACGATTACGACGACGATGCGATGGTGAATGATGATGAGGATAGTTAAAGTCTCAACTCAAGTTTGTCGCTGCTGATGGTGTCGATGTTTTTTACAGTTTGTTATTGACCGTCTGTGTTCGTTCGTAATAGTTAATTAATAATATATACGTTATAATTAGTTTGCTCCGACATAACATGTAATTACCAACGTTCTGTATTTATAATATACATTCTTACGCACACAGACAAATACTTATATATACGTGTGTGTGTGTGTGTGTGTGTGTGTGAGTGTGTGTGTGTGTGTATACATGTGTGTGTTTGTACGTATGTATTTATGTATGCAACATCAAATTTTCAAGCCATGATTAAATAACAAAATATGGTTTTCTTCGAGTCATCAACACCAATTTTTTTCTTCAAAGTCCATCCTTCTGTATTTTTATCACTCCTCATGCACCTCCCCCCTTCTTCATCCCCTTCAAATTAATCATTGTTATTATTATTATTATTATTATTATTATTATTATTATTATTATTATTATTATTATTATTATTATTATTATTATCATTATTATTATTATACGGGCGGCGAGCTGGCAGAATCGTTATCACGCTGCACGAAATGCTTAGCAGTATTCCGCCCGTCGCTACGTTCTGAGTTCAAATTTCTCCGAGGTCTACTTTACCTTTCGTCCTTTTGGTGACGATAAATTAAGTACCAGTGAAACACTGGGGACGATGTATTCGACAATCCCCCTCCTCTCAAAAGACTGGCCTTGTCCCTATAATAGAAAGGATTATTATTATTATTATTTTTATTCTCATTGTCATCATTAAGGCGGTGAGCTGGCAGAATCGTTAGCGGTATTTCGTCTGCCGCTATGTTCTGAGTTCAAATTCCTCCGAAATCGACTTTTCTCTTTATCCTTTCCAGGTCGATAAATCAAGTACTAGTGAAATACTGGGGTAGATATGATCAACTAGTCCCCTCCACTAGATTTCAGGCCTTGTGCCTTTAACAGAACGGATCATTATTATTAAGGCGGTGAGCTGGCAGAATCATAAACCGGACGGACGAAACGCTGAATGGCATTTCATCCGTCTTCGCGTTCTATGTTCAAATTCTGCCGAAGTTGACTTTTATTTTTCATTTTTTTCGGAGTCGATAAGACAAGTACCAGTTGGAAACTAGGGTCGATGTTATCGACTTAACCTTTCCTCCAACGTTGCTTGTGTCAAAATTTGGAACCAACATAAATTCGTTTTCGCTCATCCATAGATTCGGAGAGATCGATCCGAACAATGGTTATCTCACAGTAACTGATACATACAGGTCTATTGCAATTCACCTATGTACAATTAAGCGCTAGATTGAAGACAACATCCACGTGGTAGACCTAACTTTTTTTTTTTTTTAACTCTGTGAACTTTTTGCTTTCTGTGAACTTTTTTCAAAAAAACATGGCAAAAGAAATGAACAACACTGCGTTGGAGTGGGAGATTGTCCCACCCAAACAGCGGAGATTAATTGGGACCGCTGTTTGGTGGGATGTGTGTGCGTCCTCGTAACTGAATGGTTTGACAAAAGAGATTGATAGAATAAGTACTAGGTTTACAAAGAATAAGTCTTGATGTCGATTTGTTCGACTAAAGGTGGTGCTCCAGCATGGTCGCAATCAACTGACTGAACCAAGTAAAAGGATAAAAGAATAAAATGGACCCGGATGTGAGTGGTGGGTCTTTGAGAAATATCGGCCAAATTTGCTGCGAATCATGAAAAAGCAAAATAAAAAAAGGAAATACACATTATTAAAAAGATGGTTCAATTTGCCGAAACACCCAAGAGCTGGCCATGGCTGGACGGTCTTAGATCTTAAAAACATTCCCAATATACGGTCCATCTCGAGCTAGACAACATTATTTTAAATCTATTTAGCTTCAAATCTTAGGTTCAACCCCACTCCCTCCCTCTTCCACAGATTTTACATTACGTTTCCCCACCTCATATTTATTCCCTTCTCTCCCACCGACCCTCTTTTAATATATGGGTGTATGTATGTGTATGTGTGTATGAGTGTGTGTGTGTGTGTGTGTGTGTGCATGTGTGTGCACCCCCCTTCCTCTTGCTTTACTTCTTCCTCCTTCTTCTACTTACAAACTTCCCCTGCCGACACTTTATTCTTTGTCTGTCGTTAATGGTTGCCACTAAATCACACAAATTAGCGTGAATATGTTTCTTTATGCAAAGGTGAAAGGTGTGTGGGGCTGCGTACTTGTGTGTGTGCTTGTGCGTGTGGTGCATGCCCGTAGCTTATGGATTTTCTGTGAGGGCCGGGCTTTATATATTTATTATATGGAGATTTAATCAGGGAAAAATTCATTACAACTGAATTTGTACAATACGTGTTTTGTGTATATACATGTGCATGGCTATATTTACACAGGCACACACACACACACACACACATCAATCTTTCAATGCATATGTTATCTATCTTTGCGTCGGCACATATATGAGTGTGTGTGTGTGTGTGTGTATTTTTACAAAGTGATTAACAGACAGATAAATAGATAGATACATACATACATACATACATACATATACACACACATACATACATACATACATACATACATACATACATACAAGGACATTGATACATACATACACACATACATACACACATACATGCACACACAAGCATGGGACGCACTCACGGTCTTATTAATTCCCTTATGAAGGCCAATCCCCAGGTTTTCTCGTTTGCCAATCAACAATAGAAAGTAAACAAACGAAATTTTTGAAATGCTTCAACGAGTACTACCACCCACCATCACCCACCATCACCCACCATCACCACCACCACAATACAAACACCTCCGGCAGTGGCACCACTGCCATTTCAGTGGTACCAACACGAACACCATCATCTCCACTACCGACAAACGATGTAGTTCGATGCTCAGTAATGAATTTCAAATGGACTTTGATATTTCTATAGAGATGGACAATGGAAAACATTCAAGCATATGGATGTATATAT
>NC_068997.1:53621769-53622603 GCF_001194135.2 Octopus bimaculoides | reverse complement strand
ATATATATATATATATATATATATATAGCTGAAGGTTATATAACTGTCAGGTGGAGACGAGTTTGAAAACGAAAAGAATGGATCAGGACTGGATTGGAGCAACAACAACGACAACAACAGCAACAAGGTCTTTAAGATATAACGGTTTCAGAAAATAAAACTAACATACAAAGAGCAAACAGACATATCAATCACAAAACAGCAGAACCAGCCGAGGGAACACGAACAGAAAACCCAATGAAAAGAACCTAAAAATAAGAGAAGCCAACAATATACATACACACACACACACATATATATTACCCGAAACGGTCGTGACCTGTGGGACTTGACTGAGAAAAGAAAGCCACGAATGACCCGTCATTTTTTTGCCTGTCCTTCTCATTGTTGTTTCTCTTGTCCGCTTTGTATCTTCTGTCCGAATATTTTATTGTACTCTATTGCGTTTTTGTTCGATTTACATATATGTATATATAAATTGAAATTTAGAGGTAATACTTGACAATCGTAAGCACCTGTGTATTCCAGCTAGTGGTTGCGGTGAAAGAATAAATTGTAAATCCAAAAAATAACAAAAAAACTACAAAGGATTCCGCGGTACACGTGTTTCAAGCTTTATACGTGTATAATATAATATGTGTATAATTTACAATGTAAAGCTATCCTCAGCCGCAAAATTATTCCTCTCCCAGGAAATTATACCACCTCGGCGTTGAAGTAGGAAGCAAGGTGTGTCAACGCCGAGGTGGTATAATTTCCTGGGAGAGGAATAATTTTGCGGCTGAGGATAGCTTTATATTGTAAATTATACACATATTATATTGTACACATATA
>NC_068997.1:53615857-53618357 GCF_001194135.2 Octopus bimaculoides | reverse complement strand
TACCTACACTACGGACCGATCTAATAGCGTAGGTTTTGGTCTACATTACATTTTCATGCATCTCACATTACACTCGATTTCTAGTTTCTAGTTTCTCATAATACACTCTGAGCTGGTTGTGAATATTCTGTAGTTGTGAGTAAAATAGTCATTCTTAAACTGCTAAGATTCGAGAATGACATGATGTATCTGTGCGCTTTCTTTTTGAATCCACCATTTGGTTATAACTTTTGTTACCTGTAGTGCTATTCAGAATTTATCGACTAGATGTAGTATCGATTTTATTTCTACATCATTTTCGTTACACACACACACCTTAATAAACACACACACAAATACACACTCTCAAATGTACTCTACCAAAGCGATTAAATAACTAATAAGGGAACAAGAAATAATGAACTTCCTTAGCTTACACCTGTTTCGGCTATACGAAACGATACACTCATAGTTCAATGCTAATGTGTCAGGTTAAAGCTTCGTCGAAGTTCCATTTATGCATATACACACATATATACAACATGACTCCATGCGTCAGCATCCTCATCATCCAAACTGCCTGTTTCTTTTGTTGTGTGTTCCCATGTCAGGCCTTAATTGAGCCGGCCATTTCAGCCAGGCAGCCGAGACCATCACATCTGTTTCAGACTTGGCATATCTAGGACCACATTATGTAATATATCATTACGTTGTTAAGCCTGAAAACTTGCGTGTGTAGTGTGATATAGCTGCAGTCTCTAGCATGTCCTCCACCCTCGTCAAGTAGGAACATCATCATCATCATCATCATCATCATCATCATCATCATCACCACCATCATCATCATCATCATCATCATCATCATCACCAATAACCCAGAGCAACTGACGAAAACAACAACGGCAAAACCACTGCGAACATCACACTGATCGCCCACACTACCAGCATTGCCTTAATTGCTTGTAAAACTACCACCAAGACACCCACCGCAATTCCCTGGCCTATACCACAATCAGCACCTTCGTCACCAGCAGAGCCATCACTGACAGCAACATGAATTTTTTACCCCCACCACCACCAACGCCAACACCACCATTACAGCCCCTACCAGCAGCTCCGCCCTCGGCAACATCCAACGTAGCAGAATGAACACCAGCTGTTGAGGCGTCAGTGTGTTTTGTGCTTGAATGGAGTGTGCATTTGTTGACGGAGGATGCTGCTGCTGCTACTACTGCTGCTGCCGTAACGTTTATATCCCGAAAAGAAGTGAAGGGAACTGGAGACAGATATATGTTTGCGCGCGCGTGCCTATCTGTGTTTGTGTGTATTTATGCATATATATATATATATATATATATATATATGCGTAAATACACAGACATTAACTGGAAAAATATGAAGTCATTTTGAAATGCTTCAAAATATGTCGTACATATAAACATATGCATATATTTCTACGAATATATGTGTGTACATATATGAGTGCAGGGTGTGTGTGTGTGTGTGTGTGTATGTGCGTATGTATGCATGTATGTATGTATGTATGCGTAGATAGAGATAGATAGATAGATAGATAGATAGATAGATAGATAGATAGATAGATAGATAGATAGATAGATTAGTATGGTAAGCTATGAGTTTTGAAGTAGTTGAAGAGCAGTAATTTTGGTCGGTCGTGTTGCGAAAGGCGGAGGTAAGATTTACAGAAGAAGAGAGTTAATGGGAAGAGAAGAAAGAAAAGAAAGAAACGAAGAAGAAGAGGTGAGAAAGAGAGCGTGAGATAAAGGCAGGTCAAAGGTTAAGTGGAAAATTCTTGAAAGATAAGGTAAAGAGCAAGATAAGTAGGTGAGTAGAGGGGATGTATAGGGGTGGGGGTAATAATAAGGGTGGAGGAGTTGCTGAGAAACGGGTGGGGGGACGAGACTGTAGATGAGAGATAAATAGATGTGTGAGAATAAAATGGGAAGAGAGGGGAGGAATGGACGGAAAAGGGTGAGCATTAAAAATTATAAAGATGGGAGAGCAAGGAAAGAAAGAAGAAGTAAGGAGTCAAGGATGGAGAGCAATATAAGTTATCAAAATACGGTAGAAAGAGATGAAGTTAAACATACGATGGAATGAGAAAGGAGTCGCTGTGAGCAATGTGAGGAGAACTAAGATACCCTGGGAGGAAAAACGGAGAGAATATAAGAAAGAATAGCTTAGCCGTCACTTGCGTACGAGTAGGACTCAATAGGTTGAATCGTGTCTTCTCTGGTTGGTTTCGATTGTTCTGTGCTCAGCAGCTTTTTATAACCTTTCTATGCCATGTTTATCTCCCCACCTTTCCATTCTATACTCTTAGTACCTACATTCATTATATATAAATATAAATCCCTGCACTTCATGTTTGTCTTTCTATTGCCCCCCTCCGCCTTCACCTTGCTGGCATATTTATGTGTATATATATATATACATTTACTATATATACATGTATACATGTATATATATATATATATATATATATATATATATATATATA
>NC_068997.1:53612882-53615621 GCF_001194135.2 Octopus bimaculoides | reverse complement strand
ATATATATATATATATATATATATATACATATATATAACGTAGCTACGTAGTACTTCCGTGCGTACGTTTGTGATGCATCGTCTGTTGTTCACATTGAAAAATGTTTGTTGACGGCCACCGACACCATTTTTGTAACAAGACAGAAAAACCATCGAAACGATGAAATCACACGATGTATCAATAACAAGGTTAATTGGTGCCAAGAGTTCACGCCCAGCACAAGCCAATTATTTCTTAATTGTCTACTTCTCGAAAAGTCAACCGAGAAAGCCTTTTCCGCGCCTCACACACTCCTTCGCTCTCTCTCTCTCTCTCTTTCTCTTTCTACGTTTCTTTCCCCTTGTCCTTCTCTGACTTATTCCTTCAATCAGTCACATAATCTTTGTGTCAGTCGTTATCTTTCAGTTCTCATCCCCTCTCCGTCTCTCTCTTTTTCTTCTTTCCTCTTCATCACCATTTCTCTGTCTCTGTCACTCTTCGCCGAGCTAACTCAATTTTTATTACCATGGTGTTATGGGAATATAAATTTAACGCAGAGGAGACGAGAGAAAATCCATTATTGATACAAGAGATGCTCCCCTTCGTTTCTTTCTTTCTCTTCTTTCTTTTTCCTCCTTCTTTTTTCTGGGTTTCTTTCGCTGTTTTTTTGTTCATTTTTTTCAAATGCAACATTCATTTATTTATTTGTCATATCATTGTTGTTTCATTGGTTAAATGGACATGGAAGAATAAAATTTCAATGGTATACACTCGTAAATATATGCATACATATATATATACATATATGTATATATATATATTATTCATATGCATATATATATACATACATGTATATAATTATAAACGTACGCACATATGAATATGTGAATAAGACGTACATATGTGTGTGTATGAATGTATATATACGTATATGTATATATTTCTGTATGTATAAACAGAACAATCACCAATTAATTTTATTAAAATTGGTTCTCGTCAGAGATAAAACAGGATGGAAGAAAAGAAAAAAATAAGTATATAAAAGAATAAAACAGAACGCAAAAACAAAATAGAGAGCGATGGAATAGTCATCGTTTATTACAGAAGAAGAAATTACAGAATATAGGAAATTACGTCAAGATTTGGAGATTTGGACAAAGGGGACGTAATTCAGCACTGCATCTGTAAAAATTCCACAAGTTTCACACAAACTCCAGCCACCACCCCAGTCTCTTTCTCATCCTATGTCTCCTTTTCAAACACATGCAATGACATAAGCACATACTGATTATATGTGTATATATGTATATATATATATACATATATATATATATATATATATATATATAATGTATGTATATATATATATATATATTATATATATATACATACATATATATATAATATATATAAAATAATAATATAAATAATATATATAATATATATAAAAATAAAAACATAAATAATATATATATACACACACACACACACATCCATATATGGGTACTGGACGTCACCAACAGTAAACAACATGAAGTACGAAAACAAGTGAGTTCAATACGCAAACAACGAGAGAAACAAATGGATAACAGGGCAAGTAACATTAAGAATGACCCTTCATCAGCATCCATGTTCAAGTATATACATACATACATACATGTGTACGTAAATAATTATATATATATATATATAAACATAAATATAATCACAGTAGTCACTCGCCATATCACGCTTCACCTATTGGGCCTTCAGTACATGGTAGGTTTTCCTAGCTAATATATCACGGGTTCGTGTGGAGGGATTACTGTATATAATATATTCATATATATGCATTGTATATCAATTTTCACCCTTAATTCATAGTCAAAACACGCACGATTTTATCAACACACACATTCACACATATATATGTATATATATCTACTTGTATCATTTTATGATGTTATCTATAATAATATTGCATTTTCATATCCAATATATATATATATATATATATGTGTGTGTGTGTGTGTGTGTGTGTGTGTGTGTGTGTGTGAGTATATATATATATGATTTCACAGTCTGATATCTATCTATATAGATAGCAACCTGTTTATCTATCCGATTATATTAAAATATACATCGTTGTAAATACATATACTCATCCATATGATTACATGCATATATTTACCCCACCTACCCACAACACACACGCGCGAAATTAAATATCGAAGACTGATATTATATGTTATTAGATATCACATTCTGATATTCTATATATATGTTATTAGATATCAAATTTGATAATATATGTTATTAGATATGAGACTGTGATATCATATGTTTTTAGATATCAACATCTGTTATTAGATATTATCAGATATCAAAATATCATATTATATATATATACACATACATACATGCATACTTGTATGCATTCATATTTGTATGTATATATATGTGTGTGTGTGTGTGTGCATGTATGCATGTGTGTGTGCATGTATGCATGTGTGTGTGTGCGTGCGTGTGCGTTTGTGTGTGTATATAAATATATATATAAATATATATGCACACGGTTATATTTCCAACGTAATATTTAATATCGTGATATCTATTAATATACCTGTATTATACAATTAATATCTCATAATATACATAATATTAGTTTCTGGTATCAAATTGTGTGTGTGTGTGTGTGTGTGTGTGTGTGTGTGTAATATGTATATGGATGTGATATCTATGCATATATATATAATATACTGTATACATATATATGTATA
>NC_068997.1:53611284-53612822 GCF_001194135.2 Octopus bimaculoides | reverse complement strand
GGACATCTCCTCCAGCTGGCTTATCGACACACGACTGTGTCCTGTTTGCCAAGGCAACTCCCTTGGCAAACAGGACACAGTCGTGTGTCGATAAGCCAGCTGGAGGAGATGTCCTCCTGGGGCTAAAAGCAACAGTAACATCCACCCCTAGGGGTCAGCCACACTTAAGTGGCAATATACTACACTTTATCGTGCAGTTACTGTTAATACTTCATTTAGAGAATTAACATTGCTTATATATATATATATATATATATATATGTATGTATATATACATATAATATACCTATACGCATATATATATATACATATATGCAAATATATATATATTTACATATGCAAATATATATGTATATATATATATATGTATAAATATATATATATATATATATATATATATATGTGTGTGTGTGTGTGTGTGTGTGTGTGTGTGTGTGTATGCATATGTATATATATATGTGTATATACACACACTTGTGTGCATATAAATGAGAGAATTGTGCAATGATTATTAAATAGATTAAATGCTGTTTGTGTGTATTTAATGCCTAAATTGATTTTATTGCAATGTAACTGATTTAATCTAAAAAAATCACATTGATTATGCCTGGTTAGCATTATGTTAATGATCCTCAGGACGGTCATCAACATCATATTCAACATCACCATCATCATCATCATCATCATCATCATCATCATCAACAACAACAACAACAACGTTATCATCATAATCGTCATCGTGATCAACACCATCATCATCATTATCATTATCAGTACACGCAGCACCAAAACTATCATCATCACCGTCATCATCATCGTCGTCATCATCATCATCATCATTTACTACGAAAGGTAAAAGAATTCTAAATCCGAAATTAAACCGAAAATAACCAACACTCCATATTACCAAACAATGGTAAAAGAATATTTATGACTAAAACCATATTTCCGAAAATAAGCCGGAAATAATTAATACAACCACTACCACAAAAATAACAACATTCTCTTTACGAGCACGTGTGTTTGAAAAGGTTTACCGAAAGCGCTAACACACTAGAAAAAAAAACTTCTTCCCTAAAAAGATTAGTAACATCCTCAGAATTTCATAACAATTTTCATAATAGATTTCATAACATTCTTAAATAATCTTAAGAAAGTGACCTGTACACTGTAATAAGTAATTCTCATGGACTTTCAAATATAAATATATATATATATATATGGCATCTTTCTATTAAGACTCTATTCTTCACAACAAGATTACATTACATTAATGGTTTTATATTAAAGTTGTTTTGTATACTACTATAGTTTCAAAGGCGGCAGTTTTGGATGCTAGTTGATGACATCGGCACCAGTGCTTAATCGACTATTATTCTATCGTCATCGAAAGTATGAAAAGAAAATTCCAACTTAGAGAAATTTAAACTCAAAACGTAAAGCCGGCAGAATTATCGCAAAGAATTTTGTTCGATGTTTTAAAGAATACTCCAACCAGCCGCTTTAATGATGATGATGATGAGGAGGAGGAGGAGGAG
>NC_068997.1:53610483-53611110 GCF_001194135.2 Octopus bimaculoides | reverse complement strand
GAAAAACCAGCAAATTTTGAGGGAAGAGTGAAAATCGAGAAAAATAGAAAATAATGGTAAAATTAACACTGGTACTAACGCGAATAATAATAATAATAATAATAATAATAATAATAATAATAATAATAATAATAATAATAATAATTAATAATACGATTGATGAGCCTTTGACAAGAAAGTAAGTATTGGTTGGTTAGTTTGGAGGCGTTGACAATATCTATATTGAGAAATTGTCACAATTCATGACGACAGGCTTTCGAAAACAAAATGGTGTATTTTTGACAAGATGACGTCAATTTTAATTCGGGTTGACAACAGCATATTTCACTCACATTCACAAACACACACACACACATACATACACAAACACATGCACACACTCTCGCACATGCAAACACACTCACACACTGATATACAGAGACACATATAAACATACATGCACATACAAGCATGAATACATCAGCACAGTGACATCAACAGGCTTATGGTGAGATGATGAAATTTTTACTTGCAAGATTCAAATCGAATTTCCTGCTACAATAAGCAGTATTGCTACGTAGCTGTGGCATGTATGTATGTATATTTATATGTGTATATATATGTATCTGTATATATATATATATATAT
>NC_068997.1:53606098-53609452 GCF_001194135.2 Octopus bimaculoides | reverse complement strand
TATATATATATATATATATATATATATATATGCTTAAATGCATATATACGTATATATAAATTTATAGAAAACAGTATGTAATATATCAAATACATAAAAGTATAAAATATTGAAAGTAATGTAGATGATATAATAATAATAATAATAATAATAATAATAATAATAATAATATACACACATGGACACATTCATACGCACACTCCCGCACGCACACACACACACACACACACACACACAGATATATAATATTGAAGAGAGAGGAAGGGACGGAAATTTAATTGCCAATGACGTCTTTTGTCAGGTCTAAGTTATTTCATTGCTTCAGTCCGTTCACTGGAAATATAGTGACGTTCATATTTGTATAGTGTAGACATGGTTAGAAACACTGAGTATGGAGCCGTCATTGGAATTGACAAGCGACAGCAAACACATACAGACATATGTACATATGAATATATACCAATATATATATGTATATATTTTGTACTCATAGATATATATATACAAACATAAATACATACATATATATATATATATATGTATATTATATGTAGATAGATAGATAGATAGATAGATAGATAGATAGATAGATAGATAGACAGATAGATAGATAGATAGATAGATAGATAGATAGATAGATAGATAGATTGATTGATTGATAGATAGACAGATTTCCATGTAGGAATACTGTCATATATATATACGCGTGTATGTGTGTTTGTATTTTTACGTTTATACATCTTCATACGTTCCTACATAAATGCTTACATACTTATATGTGAGTGCTGTACCAAAAGTAATACAAGAGCGAGGAGAATTGTTTTTTGATTCCCGAACACATGTAGCACAAATTCTACATGTTGTTTGAGTAACTCGCGCTGTATAGTAACTTCTCTTGCTAGTTTTCTTCATTGAAACCAAATAACGTTTTACAAACAGATGCAAACTCTCCACATTTTTTTTCTCAACGATGGAGGTACAGGAAGAATTTCATCAACAGATATAATCGACTAGACCCCACCCCACAAATTTGAAGCCTCGTGCCTCCAGTAGAAAGGATTATTATTATTATTATTATCATCATCATCATTATTATTATTATTATTATTATTATTATTATTATTATTATCATCATTATTATTATTATTATTATTATTATTATTATTATTATTATTATTATTATTATTATTATTATTATTATTATTCAATCACAGCTGAAAAAAATATGATTGCTGTTGTTGCTTCTATCGTCATTGAAATAATGACTCAAAATCTATTGAAAGTGTATGATTTATAAAAAAGTTAGAATGGAAAAAAGACAAGAAAAAATGAAAATGTGATAAAAAGAAAAATATCAAGAATTTTATCTTCACAGTTAACATGGCTGCCAGATTTATTAAAGTTAATCAGATTACTTAATCCCGTTAATCTCTGCCAGTCAGATTTACAGCGGTGTCTTATTCACTAAGAATAAGGATATTTTGCTTTGGCCTAGAAAAAGTTCGTTTGTAAAAGATGAAAGATGTTAAAACTGCATCAATTGTATTTACCAGACTCGTGGTCGCAATGCGCTTCTGATTTTTTCTTGATATTACCCCTCTTTCCTATCTTGATGTAAATCGTTTCCTTAAACCATATTCCTATCATTGTGTAGGACTTCCGAGTGGTCTTTTCCAATCTCTTGTTTACTATTCGGCGACTGCGTGGGTCTGGCCCAGTACAATTGCTACCTTCTGTGTTCTGCCATCACACCTTTCACTCCGCTTCGTTTTGGATTATTTTATTTCGGACATTCTTCTGAAATGATAACCTTATATGGGAGGCATGAAAGCAGGGCTAATTCAGTGTGTGCGTGTGTGTGCGTGTGCGTGTATGTGTCATTGTTCAGTTTTATTTCAAGATTACTTGCCAATACAGAAAGAGCCGGTTTTTAACCTGGATCAAAGACTCCTTCAGTGGAATTGCAACATAAAAAACAATGTGTTTTTGTGTGTATGTATGTATGTATGTATGTATGTATGTAGGTATGTATGTATGTATGTGCGTATATATATGCATGTATGTATGTAGATATCTATTTACTTTTGCCCATATACATGTACACATACGGACTCGCACATACATATATATATACATACATATATATATACATACATATATATATACATACATATATATATACATACATATATATATACATACATATATATATATATACATATATATATACATACATATATATATACATACATGCATATAGCCAAAAATCAAACATAGGTATGTATGATGTCAAAGGATTTCTTATAGAATGTAACCATATGTGCGTGAATGAGTGTATACATATGTTTGTATACAGGCTTTTTAAGTGTGTATATTGTGTTTGTATGTCCTCACGTCTTCATGTGTATAATGACTTTTCCTTCATCTTTCTGCGTATATAGCAGGGAGGAGCTTGTGCGTGTGTATGGCCCTGAACATGTATATATAAGTTTCTATTCATTCGCTACACCGCCTCTGCGTATGTGAGTGTGTGTATGCATGCATGTATGTATATATATATATATATGTTTGTGCACTGGTTTAATGATATGTATGCATGGGTATATATATCCCTATCAATACCCGTATGTTTGTCATTTTCTGTGCGGGTATAGCGGGTGGCTCGTAAGCATCTGTTTATGTATATATATGTACGTGTACATGCGTGTATATTAATTTGTGTTTCTGCTTGTGTGTTTATACAGAACAAGGCCTAAGTGCACACCATACATCTATACCTATGTGTGTTTGGGTATATAATATATCAGTGTGTGTGTGTGAGTCTGTGTGTGTGTGAGTATGTGTGTGTGTGTGAGTCTGTGTGTGTGTGTGTGTGCGTATTGTTTATGCATTTGTAGGCATATATATATATATATGTGTGTGTGTATGTATATTCATGTTCGTGTGCTTATATACAGAGAAGATTGCATGCCGACATCTGGGCATGTATGGCTGTGTGCATCTTTCTCTCTCTCTCTCTCTCTCTCTCTCTCTCTCTCTCTCTCTCTCTCTCTCTCTCTCTCTCTCTCTCTCTCTCTCTCTCTCTCTCTCTTTCTCTCTCTTTCTATATAATAATATGTATGCATGGACACATAAGCAGAACGCCCGTATGTTTGTCTCAGCTTCTGTGCGAGTATGGTGGGTGGCATGTCAGCGTATGCATGTATATGTATATGTGTGTGTTTATGTATGTGTATATATGTGCATGTGTGCATGTAGCCATTTATAATAGCTAAATGCGTAGCATGCAATCATAAATATATACATACATATACATACATATATACATTATATATGTATATATATGTGTATGTA
>NC_068997.1:53604757-53605723 GCF_001194135.2 Octopus bimaculoides | reverse complement strand
TATATATATATATATATATATATATCTGAATATGTCTGTATATATCTATTTGTATATATACATGTATGTGTGTGTGTGAAAGGGTAGTGTGTGTATATAAGTGCGTGAGTACCCATGTGGCATCTATCGACTGTAGAGCCAGCATGCAGTATAGCATGGCCTGGACCATATGGTCCAGTAGAGATCGTGTTTTATTGTTCACCTTCGGCAAGACTCTCACAACCTCTGACTCCATCCATAAATCGCTTTATCACCCTCTAACAAACAGCAACGTTTCAACAACACCACGCCACCTACGTCCATTCGCACGCCACCTTCCTGTTCCATAAACTTCTCTTTTTCTCCCTCCATGCTGGTCAACAATGGTGGCTTCATTCTCTGTTTTCTAATGAATTACAAATTAGTCTTTAATTTATTTAACCTCCCACCTCGCACTTGACAACGTCATCACAGTGAATGTTTCAAAAAACCACCATCACCACCACTAAAAACACCACAGCCACCATCACCATAAGCGTCTGCATCACCGCCGACATCATTTAGTTCACCGCTATCACCATTACTACTCCATCACCACTGCAGCCACTACCACTACCACCACCAGCAGCAGCAACACCACCACCATGACCATCACCACCACCATCACCACCACCAGCATTATTCCAAGTGATAATCGGTGAAACCTCAAACAGCAGCCTTTCTACTATAGATGTAAGTCTCTTTCTTCTACGTCCGAAGTTCAATTCCTGCCAAAGCCAGATCGGTCGTATGGCCACCCCTACAGGGACAACCCATAAAACAATATCTAGACATATGTTAGCTTCCGGTCACAGCTGTCTCAACGTATGCATCTCTCGTTATATATTTTCGGTTTAGTCTGAAAACACACTTTCACACACAAAATGAACGCATACACACTTATATATGTACGGATGTATATATATATATATATATATATATATATAT
>NC_068997.1:53600072-53604556 GCF_001194135.2 Octopus bimaculoides | reverse complement strand
GTGTGTGTGTGTGTGTGTGTGTGTGTGTGTGCGTCTGTGGCTGCGTGCGTTTGTGTGTATGCGAGTTTGTGCGTTTTGTCGTTATTGGAGTAAATGCCGTTTTTCTTGGAGTTGATGGGAATGTTACTAATATCCCAGTTCGTTATGTTTGATCTTATTCCGATTTAGCGCAATAAAATAAAGGTACGGGACGTTCGAAGAGAGAGGGAAGAGAGGGGGAAAGAGTGGCTGAGGGGGAGGAGAAGAGGGACAGAAAGCGAGACGCATAGAACGTTCGAGAGTGAGAAAGAGACAAAGCGAGTATGAGTTTCAAGAGAATTAGAATATTGGAATCAGAATAGATGTGTGAGTATGTGTGTGTTTGTGTGTATGTGGAGGTGAGTGTTTTATGTAGGGAATTTGGCAAGTTTACAAGTGAGGACTGTAGTCCGTCTCAGCCAGCCGTTGACCGATTTTCCACTTGGGCCGTCCAAGTTATCACATTTCCCATTAGATCACCCTGCGATATTGTCATTGATTGTTACTAACTATTTTCTCTGTTGGCCATAAATTAGCACATTCAAACGCTCTCCTCCACACATATACATACATATAAACATGCACACATACACACTCACACATATATACATATATGCATAGTAATATGTGTAAAATATATCCACATCTATGTATTTATATGCACGTATATATATGGAGGGGGGTAAAAGATAGACAATGGAATGAACAACATTCTTTATTTAATCACTACAATTGTTTCGACACATTTTTACACTTGAAGTGAATTCGTGTACCAATGTACTACAAGTGGGAAAATGTGTACATTATTTCTAGAAAATATGCGAAAATAATCCAAGTGCTTTTAAATAAAGAATGTTGTTTATTCCATTTTCTATCATTTATCTAATTATATACAACAGAATTCCTGACTTCTGTCCAATAGCGAGAGCTCTTCCACGGTATGATAACATTAGGTAGCCAATAACTGTCGACGAGCCTTGCATAGCAAGAGTGAAATCGAAAAATTTTTTAGAACCTCACTTTTATCGAGGTTTATCATGTTTAATTATTTCCTATTTGACAACACCTACTATGGTCAAAACTGCGGAATTGCGATGGGACCGAAAGCAGCTTCTGTTCTTGCGAACCTAATAATGGAATATTTTGAATTCATCATATATGAGGTGTCACTGCAAAAATATCGACATCCATTTCACCATTATATAAGACAGAACTGGAAAAGACATCTGGATGACTGCTTTGTCATTTGGAAGGAAACCATTGATTGACTTTTAGAATTTAAATCAATACTAAATGATATAAATCCTAACATTCAATTTACGATGGAATATAGCAAAGAACAGCTCCCTTTCTTACATATTATGATAAAAAGGGGAACAATCAAATTGTAACTGATATTTATCATAAGACTGGAAACAATATCTTCTGTTTAGCTCATGCTACCCGAAACACAAAAGGAATATCCCCGTTAATTTAGCAAAAAGAATTTGCGCAATGTTGTCTGACGGAAATACCCGAGACCTGTCTTCAAGACCTCAGAACACTAACTGAGAGACAATATCCGCCCTCACTTATGGACGATGAAATTATGCGCGGCAAGAAATTAGGCATTAAAACACTAAGGGAAACAAAATGTAACACCTCATCTGAAAACACTGTAGTATATATATAAAAACGCATCAGGTCAAGCAAGATAGATAAAAGGAAATTAAATGCTAAGTTAGGCGTTCTAAATAGTCATTAAAAAACTGGCTTAAACTTGATATTATTTAAGCCTTGTTCTTTGCACTTTAAGAAAGAACAAGGCTTAGTCAAACCAACTGAGCCAGTCATTTAAAAACCAATAAACAATCACCAACCTACAAATTAACCAATCAAATTATAACAGTGAATATCTCGGCCGAGAGAAGCTAAGCCGCCATTTTGTCTCCCATCAAATCATCTTGGCTTGGTTGCTTGTTTGTTTTTTTTCTTTTGTATTTCTCTTGTTTTAAATTCTCTTCATTTATTCCTTATTTAATGTTCATTATTTTGTCTTTATTAATGTTTAGATTCTAAAATGTCTATTATCTCGTAGTTTCTGCAACTGTTCAAAACATACATCTATGTTTTTCGTTTTAAACATTACAGTTAATATTCAAATTATAGCGAATATTAAAAATGATAATAATAACAATGACAACGTCAGCGACATTAACAACCACAACTACAATGTTTATAACGGACAATTTTGGTAATTAAAAAGAAATCATTAGTATTATTTTAAAGAAATATTTCACTGCAACTATTATTATGTGAGAAACCATTAAAATTCTGTTTTCTTACAAGCACAAGGTCTCAAGAAACCATTAGATGTGCGCGCGCGCGCGTGTGTGTGAACAGGCTGGTGTGTATATGTGTGTTAATCTTTGTGTTTATGTCAACCACCATATAAAATTAACGCGAAACTGAAGAATTACTTAATAGGTTTTAGTACAGTACATGATAATTAGACACTTTCAAATAAAATATACAGAGTGACTTCGAAGTTTCGGTTTGCACGCCTCCGTCAAACAGTCTGACCAAGGCGAGCGATCCGAAATATTGAAGTTACTCTCAACATTTTCCCCATAAATGTTTGATAGATAGATAGATAGATAGATAGATAGATAGATAGATAGATAGATAGATAGATAAACATACATACATATATACATACATACATATATACATACGTACATACATACTGACGAATCACGGCCCATGAATTATTACGCAGTTGGACTGTGAACGAACTGAAGGAGATGGTGGTGGACTTTGGTAATGAGAAAATTTGTGGAAAGCAGGTACCTCGGCAGGTGGTACCTGATTGCACTGTGAGCAGGGCGAAAACCTGTTTTGATCGGCTGGAGTTTATTTTTTTTCCCCGATCTGGGGACAGAAGGTGAAAAGTTGACTTACTTTAGAATTCGAAAACGGAGACTCAACTCAGTCTATGGAATGAAATCAAATCTATGAGACTGCGAGGGATACAGGAAGTCATTACGACTGTCCTTTGAAATAAGGGCCTAATTTTCTTTGATTTTCTAGAACGTAGCAGTAGCATGGACAGCAAACATTAATAATAAGACTGTCAGGAAGCTTAGAAAAGCCATTAGAAGGAAGAAACTGTACAAGAAATGATCGACAAACTTCATAGCAATGTACGACACCACACATCCTTAGTGACAACTCAGGTAATTGATAAGATGGGCTGGTCACTCGTCCCCTATTCACAGCAGAGCATAAATTTGGTGACCTTCGACTACCATCGGCTTTGACCAATGAGAAATAGTCTTGGGACACACCGACTTGATGAGACAGATTAAGTAAAATCGGCTGTGAAGAAGGTACAACGGTGCAGCTCTGTCTATTTTCAAAAGAGACTCGAAAGTTAGGTTTGGCGATCGGTCAAATGCATCTCCTGTGAGGGACCGTTTACGAGTGGTACCTTGATACAATGGAAGCGGAAATCGGTCGCAACATGAAATTCGAATGACCTATATCAGTTGATAAAAGACTTTTGCCCACTTTCAAAATAGATTTTGGTAAAACACTTTCTATGAAAAATAGCGTCCTTTATCCTTCCGCCATTTTCTACAACTTATCTCTCCAAACATCACTCGTCTTTCGAAACGCTTCTTCGACATTTCTTTGTATTTTTCTGCATCACTTCGATCTCTTGTTATTATTATTATTATTATTATTATTATTATTATTATTATTATTATTATTATTATTATTATTACGTTATAGTTTTTGTTGAGATATTATTAATAGCGACGTAATTTTCTGTGAATTGTTGATGCGTTTATTAATGTTTTCATCATTACCATCCACATCATCATCACCATAAAAATAATAATAATAATAATAATAATAATAATAATAATAATAATAATAATAATAATAATAATAATAGTCACTATCACCACGACCACCACAACCACACCCACCACTGTCTAAGTAATGCCGTCTTAATACAACTATCCTTTATATTTAAGATAAAAGCCGAGAATTAGCGGCAATTACTGGAAACAATGTGTGATGTTTCGGTTTCTAATCACGAAAGTTCCATTTATTGAAGGAAGGAAGGTAGAAATATGTGTTAAGACCATCCATTAGCTTTAAAATAGCCAACTTAACACTGCACTATGTATATATATATATATATATATATAAATGTGTGTGTAGGCATGATTACGTATATACACATGCAAACACATATGTTTATATATATATATATGTGTATATACACATATATATGCGTATACATATATGTATTTATGTATAAAGCTGGGCATTTATACATGTGTGGATATATATATGCATGTATTATACATATACACACATATATATTTATATACATACACATATATGTATAGAATATCGCAATTATATATACCCGCATGTATATTTACAAAAATATGCACAAGCATGTATATATA
>NC_068997.1:53598931-53599320 GCF_001194135.2 Octopus bimaculoides | reverse complement strand
ACACAAACACACACAAATGTATATATATATATATAGATAGATAGATAGATAGATAGATAGATAGATAGATAAACACACACATCTTATGGAGGCATCAATTCATGTAATAATGTCACTTGTGCAAAATTACCCCAGCCTGAACATGTAAGCGCATGTCAATGAGTGCATGTGAACATATATACATGCATAAATATACACATACGAACAAACATATGCACACATACACACAGATATATATATATTCCAAAATAGACATACATACACATACACGTATGCATTTATATATACTTTTTCATATAAATGTTCAAATCTGTATGTATACATACATACATACATATATATATACATATATATACACACACACACACACACACACACACACACACACA
>NC_068997.1:53598258-53598921 GCF_001194135.2 Octopus bimaculoides | reverse complement strand
AAATCTGCAGAACATCTTCTCTTACCACCGTTCCACCGTTTTCTCCAAAGTCTTCCCAGAAAATAGAACCACCAAAGTCGGTCTTTAATGAATGTGTCCTCTGCTTATAATCCCAAATTTAGGCATTGATTGGATGAGAGAGAGACAGAGACAGCGAGAAAAACACAGAGGGAAGTGAAGGGGTAAATGATGTTTGAGAAACGTGAAGAAAATCTAATGAAAAATTTCCCCCCAACCCACCCCTTCCACCATTCATTATTCTCTCATACAACATTTATTTTTATTGTTTGTTGCTCGTAGATTTATCTTGTTTGTTTTTTTTTATACATATTCGCATATCATTTTGTTTGTCTTTTAAGCATTTTCTCCTTTTCCATTTTTTGATATGATGTTGCTGTTGTTGTTCCTGCCGTTGCTTTTATTTTTTTCCGCTCTTTGTTTTTATTTTGTTTGTGGTGTTTCTACATTTAATTCTTGTTATTCATGTTGTTGTTGTTATTGTTGTTTTCATTCTTGCTAATGACGACGACGACGACGTGGCTGTCGATGAGGACGGTGATGCGGATGCTTGCTGCTGCTGTTGCTGGTGATGGTGATATGGATGATCTCGTCGATAATGATAATGACGATGATGATGATAATGGTGGTGGTGGTGGTGGTGGT
>NC_068997.1:53595916-53597979 GCF_001194135.2 Octopus bimaculoides | reverse complement strand
GCTGCGTGTATGCGTAAGACAAATGTTTCTGGAAAATGCACAAGGCCTGAAATTTGAGGAGAGGGGGATAGTTGATTATATTGACACCCATCACTCAACTGGTACTTTTTGCAGCGACCCCGAAAATACGAAAGCATTTTTCCCCGCATGATAATGAATCTGCCGGTGCAAATAATAATAATAATAATAATAATAATAATAATAATATTAAAAATAATGATAATAATAATAATAATCTCAAACACTAGGGCCAAATACCAAAAAAAAAACCCAAAGCATTGAACCAACAGAATTCTGTTCTTGTGGGTACAGCCCACATCGTATGAAAATCATTCGATTTAGGAATGTCCGAATATCGTAAACTCTTTTTAAGATTACAAACGTTACAAAAACATTTTTAGCAGAATCTTAATTTTCCGTATTTTCCCCCCACTTTCCCTAAAATATATCTTTCTTTCTCATAAATAACACCGACAGTGGAATGCACAACTTGCCGTTTGTTGAGGTGTTTACTCGAGACTTGGAAAAGCTGGTATAAAACAAAGCAACATCAGCGAAAACAGGAATAACAACAACAACAACAACTATAATAATAATAATAATAATAATAATAATAATAATAATAATAATAATAATAATAATAATAAAGACCACCACCTCCACCACCACCATTATCGTCATGATAATCGTCGCCATCATCGTCATCATTGTCAATATCCGCCATCATCGTCAGTATTTATCTGTGACTTCGCCAGCAGCCTTCTAATTAGTTAAAACCTTTACTAATAACAATAATTATATTATTAATGACAAGCTAGTAAATTTATACAAATGAGTATCTGACAAACTTGTTGAATCTGAAATAATCGCCTATGCACACACGTACACAGCAATACATATATATATATATATGAGTGTGTATATATATATATATATATATATATTATACCTACAAACACATATATATACACATACAAGTATATAAGCACAACGTTCTATACTATATGTATACTTGCACAAACACGTGAATATATAGAGATACTGACACGTGTGCGTGTGAAAGTATCTCTATATGGTATATATATATATATATATATGCTTGTATATATATATATGTATGCATATATATATGCACACGAATAGACACACATATACAAGATGTATGGATGTATGGATGCATATTTTATATATATATGTATATGTATATATATATAAACGCACAATTCGTACATGTATAATGTTCAGATATATATCTGTGCGTGTGTAGCTACATTTATGTGTGTGTGTGTGTGTGTGTGTGTGTGTGTATTCGTGTATGTGCTTGGTATGTATCAATTGCTATGATTATACAAACAGGTGTGAAAAGGTCACGACTCCTATGCCGCAGCCATTAACGTATATATATTAACCAAAGTTTATTTATATGTAAACATCCACACATATACACCCATATACATATATATACATACATACATACATATATATATATATATATATATATATATATATATATATATATATATATATATATATCCATGTACACACACTTGCACATACACATACTCGCGTGTATATGTATGCGTGAGTGTGTGTGTGTATATGTATATATATGTCTCAGTGTGTGTCCGCGTGTGTGTACACGTGGGTGTGGGTGTAACTATATATATATATTTATACATGCGTATGTGTGCATATATATATATAGGTGTGTGTGAGTGTGTGTTGTAATTTAGTAGTTATATAAAATTAAAATTTAATTAATGAGAGTTACTTTACATTTATATTTCTAACTACCTGACTCTGTCGCTATCTCTCTCTCTCTCTATCTCTATCTCTCTCGCTCTCTCTCTCTCTCTCTCTCTCTCTCTCTCACTCCATATCACTCCCTCTATCTGTCACTCTGTCACTCTTTCTCTCTCTCTCACTCACATTCTCTCTTTCTCAGAATCCTTTATCTCATCTCTTTTTGTCTTCCTTTATATATATTGTACGTGTCTGTCTGTGTGCTTTCATGTGTATGTGTATGTAGATAAATAAATATATATATATATATATATATATAT
>NC_068997.1:53592992-53595376 GCF_001194135.2 Octopus bimaculoides | reverse complement strand
ATATATATACATACACACACACATATGTTTGTGTTAAAATATTCAAAGTTGTGAAATTGAATTGGTTATGATCTGTCTAACTAACAACGCATATTTCTCACAATAGTTATCTCACAAATATTCGTTAAATACATCAGCCATTACCGCCGCATCAAAAATAACTGCAAACGCAGTTTTCTCTGCATTTCCTGTCCTTTTGCTTAGCCTCAAAACTAGCAATAGCCATTTCTTTCAAATGTTAACCTACAATTAATATAATCTACTATCTTTTATCTGCTATCTTTTAACTTTACCTCGTTTGTGTCATTAGACTGTGGCCATACTGGGGCTCTACTTTGAAGATCATTTGTTGATGCATGAATAGACGCATGTCTTTTATTTTTTTAACCCTTGTACTTCTTCTATCAGTTTATATATACGACAGGCTTCTTTCAGTTTCCCGATTAACGAATCCACTCACAAAGCCTGGGATATAACAGAAGAAATTTAACCAAGGTTCCACACAATTTGACTGAACTCGGAATCGTGTGTTTCGGAAGCAATCTTCTAACCACACTGCCACGCCTGCGCCCATGTGTAAAAATACATTAAACATATATATATATGTATGCATATATATATATATATATGTGTGTGTGTGTGTGTGTGTGTGTGTGTGTGTGTGTGTATGCATACATACACACACACATAAAGACTAGTAAATGGACAAACGAAAGAAAATGGCTTTCAATAGATTTTGTATGATTTACATATTTTATTTATAACTCAGATTCATATGATTCAATGTTTTATGGGTTCGTAGTATAAACCCTAGTCATCAGATATCACGATATCTGACTCGTGATGTCTCATGTCGAACGTTCCTGACCACAACTCTTCCGACTGATAACATTTTATCGAACTCGAAAGCCATATTTGCCCTCGATATGACTCGAACTTAGACCACAATGAATCAGAATAAATATCGTGATGCAAAATATCCAGTATACTCTTAATTATCCTGCCAAATATTTATCAATGTTATATCTGACTAATAAGCCGATTGGGGAGTCTCTATGTGGTCGCTCATATTGCTAGAAATTACAGCAAATTCTTACTGATATTACACCCTATACTGTTTTAAAAAATACTGAAGAAGTATTGAGTAATCTCTCCTGAATACATAAAATGTCGAGATAATCTGAGTTAGAACAGCTATATGCCATGTGATGGTGAGTCAGAGTTCCTGGACGATAAAGCAGACGATCTAGATTCAATGAAGGACAGACGTTAAACGTTTGTTGCTTTCATTTGTTTCTCTTGTCTAAGGTATATTTCAGAAAAAGACAAGGTGGTCATGGCGCGAATATTTTGGAAGCGGTTTAAATGTTTGCCTTCGTCTTTTGTCTTCCCTTGTCTATGGAAAATTCACAAGATGACATGCTTTCTTGGGAACCTCTGAAACAGACCTATGAAAACATCTAATGAATGAAATTCTTTAAACTTTAGCAGGCATCATTTGTTTGCCGTTGCCTATGGAATATTCCGTTTTTCAGGTGCTTTCCATTCCATGAGAATGTTAATATATGTTTATCATTCCAATTATCTCAGCAAACTCTCTTTGCTTCCCTATCGAAAATTGTGTTCTGTCAACCAAATGTCAATTCCCTTCGACCAAAATCCTACAAGGATTAACTAATCAACATTCCAACATGGGAATTTATAGAAAACGAAATTCTAGCTGCAATTTGGTTAGGCCACCAACATCATTGTCATATTTCTGGTTGTGGATTTCATCTCCAAGGTAACTCAATCTAATCCAGATTGGTGTTTAAAGATAAATTAGTGCGACAAAAATCGGTCGTACACAGGATTTGCATTTGAGATAGAAGGACACAAATACACACATACATACAAACAAATGCACCCTCACACACACATATACTTATATACAAATACAAATTACACTTATACACAAATATAAATTATATATGTGTGTCTGAGTGTGTGTGTGTGTGTGTAATGGAATCAATGCTGTTCATCCTAATGAAACAGCTGCTGAACATGCAGCATGGCTGCAACTATAAGCTGAAACTATAAAAAAAATAATGTAACAACTAAAACGGCAAATTCTCTCCCAAGTCTTTCATTAGTATATTTATTTTTCTTCTATAAATTCTTGTTTCGTTTCATTTCTCACTTCGATTTTAGCCGCCACGAATTTCTCTTGTCTGGCTTCTTGTATTCCTGTTTGTCTGTCTTCTACTTCACAACATCTATCTATCTATCTATCTATCTATCTATCTATCTATCTATCTATCTATCTATCTATCTATCTATCTATTTATCTATCTATCTATCTATCTATCTATCTATCTATCTATCTACCTATCAATATATATATA
>NC_068997.1:53586199-53592479 GCF_001194135.2 Octopus bimaculoides | reverse complement strand
TATATATATGTATATATATATGTATGTATTTGTATGTGTATGCATATATATATATATGTATGTATATGTATGTGTGTGTATATGTATATGTATGCATGCACACACACACACATATATGGATATGTGGATGTATGTATATATATGTATATATGTATATATGTATATGTATATGTATTTGTATGTACGTATGTATGTGCATGCGTGTGTTTACGTATGTATACATATACGTATATGTATATGCGAATCTGTTTATTTGATTAGGTAATAGGCGTAGATGTATAGCTATGTGTATGTGCATGAATATATTTCTATTTATACATGTGTGTATATGTAGATGGATACATATGTGTATATGGGGACACGCACACATGTGTATATTTGTATATGCGTGGGTATATGCCTGTTTATCTATCTATCTACCTACCTACCTATTTCTCTCCCTATATATATATATATATATATATATATATATATACGTGAATGGATGTATGTATGTATGTATGTATACGAATGTGTGTTAAGACATTACAAGCATCAATTTATAGTGGAGTATAAGCAAGCGCTTCATTGGGATTTGAACTTCGTGTACATCCTATTCCTTCTCATATCTTTACTTGTCATAGCACACATAGAACTGCCATGTCTCTCTCAATTTACTCCATCCATGATTTAGTTGCATAAACTAACAAGTGTACCTCCATAAATATCACATTTATTTCTCAGATAATACGTCAGTACCTCAGTCCACATAGATAAGCTGTTGTATTAATGTCTAACATAGCCAAATATCTCTCTTCGTTGCGTTGTTTATGACGAGAATTAGCCGCATGAATGTGAATAATTATAAGTTAACGGTTAATACCGTTATATAAAGGAGATAAGACATTAGTAATTGTAGTATAAAGAGAGTGAGAGAGAGGGGGAGAGGAGGAGGATAAGAGATGGGGACGAAGACCGTAAAGAAATGAGGTATGAATTAGTTAGGTTTGGTCGCTAAATGAACGACGAATTACTATCTGGTTTACGTTCAGTTTCATCGCTGTTCAGAGCTATCCATGGTTGACATGGTGTATCTTCTTACGGGTTGCGAGATAATAAATTCATAGAATGAATTCGAGTTATTCTTATTATCTATTCTGTTATTCCTTTATCCAATGATGGAATAATAGTGGACGAGAGGAGAAATATTTTTGGGGTAACTCAAATGTCCATTGTATCTAATCTTAGCGTCTAAAAATTATGGAACGCCATTTTGGATCACGTGTTTCCCACCGGAGTATATTATGCCTAAGAGCAAGACAGAATGGTCACGGCTGGAATGCTCTTGATAATAGGTACGGAGCAAAAACAACTTAAAGAATTATTGAATTATTGCTTAATAAATTAAACGAAAATATGTTAAACAGCGCACCTGCAATTGTCAAGGAATTTTCTAAATATTCTAACAGTGCCACAAATGTTTTATCTCTCAAGAAATTCATATCCTTCAAACTTCCTCAATTCTATATCATCGCAGCTGGACAAGCCACATCTAGAATCAGACATTGTGAGTTGACAGAATCAGACAGAATAACTCTTGATGTTCAATTTCATAGTTACATTTTACCATTATTATTATTATTATCATCATTATTATTATTATTATTAGTATTATTATTATTATTATTATTATTATTATTATTATTATTATTATTATTATTATCATTATCATTATTATTATTATCATTATTATTATTATTATTATTATTATTATTATTATTATTATTATTATTATTATTATTATTATTATTATTATTATTATTATTATTATTATTATTGAGTGAGGGAGCAGTGCATGCCATCAAAGTGACACTGGGGTAAAATATACGAAGCCCAATATACCCATCATGACAACTCGTCTAATAAGGGTACACCAGGCACATACATCACAACCCTATGTGCGCGACATGGTGATCTCATATCAAGATAAATAGTGTATGACCTTGCAGGTGGGGCCCAGTTAGAATTTTCTTCAGGTTGAGGAGCCCATCTCACTCAAAAGGTCCTTGAGTAAGGGTTGTTTAGGGATGTTGAACAAAACACCCATGTTTCCAAAGGTGAATTATCCAAACCCCAAAGAATTCCTCTCAACACATGGCTATGATGCTCCTCCACTACTTCTGCTCGTAATCAGAGGTGCACATATCTTCTGCCACCAAGGGACATGCTCAAATGGTTAAGGTCAAACAACGTACAAGTAAATCTGTGGCATTGAATAGAATTTTTGCTGAAGCCTATCTTTTACACCAAGACAAAACAAATATACATCATAACCTATAAAGCGGGGAGGTCATTGACTTGTCAAGATTGAAGTCGGTATGATTCGTTCCCTGTGCTTGTCCTGGAGCTGCGAAGATACGAACTTCAGTTTCAAATTTCAAGTCGCTTTTCCTAGTCCTTTCCCAGATTTTATCTTTGTCACACGTTTCAATCATTTCCCGTAAGTATTGACCATACACCATTTTCTTCCCATCTATTCAAGGTGCCATTCAGTCTGTCTTGCTTAGAATTCCCCTTTTTCCATTGCTTCATCACTGACACGGAGTTTTATCTTCCAAACTCCTGCCATCAAAATCTACTTCGAATTCTTTACATGCCATGCCAAACCATTCTCCTCAGATTCCCCACACAATTCACAACTAAGGCTATCTCTTCTTCCTTTCTGTCGTGGGAGATACAACCCGTCCATGTCACTTTTGGGGTATAGAGCCCGCTGTAGTTTCATCATATTCTTGGTCTTTCTATCAGCCTCCCACTTTGCTTCTCTATCACACCAGCGCTATCGCTATACCATAGAACTGCAATGGCCCATCTGTCAACTGCTAGTGTCTTATTCCTACCATTCAACTTTGTTCTTGACACCAATTCCAGTCTCCATTTATAAATCCTTTGATATCAATCCCATCATTTCCTTCTCTTTCACTTAGTCTGCTTCCAGGATGCCTAAATACGTACTTATTACCATTGTCGTCAATTTCCTCCATAATTTGTCCGTCTGGTAACATAATTCCTTCTATCAAATCCATGCTACATCTATTCACATTTTTATACCACATTCCATCCCTACGTCCATGTCTGAACATACTGATACTACTAATACTTATTTTTATCACGTGCTTTTATTGCACTACCGAGCGCAGATCTGTGTGCCGTAGGTAATTGCTGTGTTTTGTTTTGGCGTTGTTATTTTCACTGTATCGGAAGTGCTTTACGCAGAATGTGTGTGGTGCCTAGTAGTGCTATTTTTCCTATGTTATATATATATTCGTATGTCCTGATGTTTTGGTTATGTATGTTTTTGACTGTATGTTTTTTTTTAATCCCATTTAATGCTCTTATTATTATACTGACTCTTTCTGTTTTTAGGCTCAGCATTTGGTTTACCTCTATTTCCAGATCTTTTGAATATTTCTCCGTTTATTTTATAGATACCTTGTTACATGTTTGGATTGATACATTGATTACAAGACATTTTTTTATGATCCCTGATAACTATATCCAGTGTATTAGCCTTGATTTCTCTATCTGTGTGTATTGGTATATCCCAAAGTATGATTGCTTTGTCATTTTCTGAGACCTTTTCTGGAGTGTACCTATGCCATCTTTTTTTTCCGTTGTTATTCCATAGTGTTGGCATAGTTTCTAGTGTATATAGGTTCCAACTCTGTCATGTCTGTGAATATATTCCTTCTTAATCAGTGACAATATGATTTATTGTTTCTTCCTCATCACCACATCTTCTGCAGTTACTAGTATTTTTCTTCATTTTGTGTTTCTGGTGGTTTCTGGTTGGGAGACTTTGATCTTCTGCTACAATTAAAAGTCCTTCAGTCTCTGCTCTGAGTCCTCACCTTAACAACTATTATTGGGATTTTGCTTTGTATAGTTCTTTTCTGTTTAGCTTATCCCAGTGTTTGCCACATAAGAACTTTCTTTACCATCGATTTATCATGGTATTTTGTTGTTCCAGTTTTAGCTTAGATTTCAGTTGCATTACGGCTTTTGTTATTTGCTCTTTTTCTTCATGACTTCTTTCTTGTAATTTTCGGCTTCCTTGCAAACAGAAAACAGTTTTTTTGTTTTGCTCATGTTTTGTGGCTATTTGTACTAGTTATCCTTGCTTCTAAGTTAGAGATTTCTATAATCCTATTGTGGTTATTTTATAATAGTTTTCTAGTTGTTTAAGGCCTCTCCCACCTTAAATTCATTGCATATATATCCTTTCTATGTCATGTGTATCCTAAATTCCGCCATTATATTTGGCGTTTTCCTGTCTAACTTGGTTCGCTCATTCAGTGTCCAATTAAGACTATTCTAACTGTAACTTATAACAGAGTGTTGATGCCTATTATCTTGTTTTGCACATTAAGCTCTGTTTTTAGTATTAATCAAACTCGTCTATAGTATTCCTTCCTTACCTTCTCTTTCATCTGAGTGTGTTGTACCGTATCTAGTTCATTGATTCCGAAATATTTGTATGTCTGGCTTTGGTCTAATTATCTTATTTCATTTTCTTTACCTAATCTGATACTATTAGTTACTACTACTTTTCCTCTTTTCAAGGTTGCATTGACACATTTTCTAAGCCGAATTTCATGTTATTTCTTTGGTAAATATATGCACTGTCTGTAATAATGATTCTAGTTGTTTATTATTATTATTATTATCATTATTATCATTATTATTATTATTTATTGTCTTTGCACAGCTTCTAACGCAGGAGATGTACTACGGTGTCAGCTGCTCATCACCAGTGAACTAAGGTAACACCTCTTATTTTTCGAGTACCATCCGGAGTATTCGAGCGGTTCCAAGCGGTGCTGTTTTCTGCAAGTGCTCCACCCTTTTTGCACCCCCAATTTGTTCCATGTACTTCCTGTAAGGATAAATTCCAATCACCTATATTTTCTACATTTTCTATCCACATATCAATAATTAATACATCTTCACAATTTAATTACATTTTTCGTCAGAATTTTATGCAACAGCATTCTTTGCAAAACATCCTTTTTGTAAAAGGTTTACAAGATTGTTTTTATGCGAAATCGTATGTTCAAACAGATTTTCTTATATTCTGGGAAGGTCATTATATCAGTAAGAAATACACGCTAAGGTTCAATTTCCCTTATTTAATTATTATTATCAGACTATTCTGACTCAGTAAGCTTTGTGTTCAAAATCCGTTTTCGCCGATTTTGCCTTTTATCTATTCGAGCTCAATAAAATAGGTATCAGTCACGTACTGGGGTTGATGCAGTTGTGTATCTCGTCTCCCCTAAAACTGGCAGCTATGTGCCCAATATTTTAACAATTATTAGTCTACTATTTACACACAATCAATTATCTACTCGATTGTTTGATTAATCTTTCGGTCAAACCTTGAACCTTCTAGATTCGTCAGAGTTCCTTGGAAACATACAAAAATGGTGAGAAAAAAGTGTTCATGTTGTATCGAAGTGAGTGTATCCTATAGCCAAGATTTGTTGAGATAAATCGATTTTATTTATGTGTTTATGAAAGACATACATACGGCCATACAATCAAAGTTCCATCGTCTATTAATCTATATCCAGTAATTTCCGAAAAATGAGGACCTAGTCTTTCATTTAGCAAAACCTCCGTACCAGATCCTCTTTCATCCTGTAGCCCTGTGCGAGATCGCGTCACTGGTGTAGTTGATGATAATGATGTTTTATATACCCCTGATTAAATTGTGTACCATCTAAAATATTACACAGGGCCAGTAATTTCAGGGGAGCGGGTACATCGATTACATCGATCCCTTTAATCAGCTGGTACTTATTTTTTTTCAACCAGAAAGGATGAAAGGCGAAATCTACCACGCCAGAATTTGAACTCAGAACGTAAAGACGAACAAAATAGCGCTCAGCATTTTGCTCGGCGTACACTTATTATCAAAATACTATATGTGTGTGCGTACCTACGTATAAATATATATATATACACGCACACACGCACACACACATACACATACATTCACACACACGATCACATGTCCTAGTGTTCCAAGAGTTGAACTTACGATCGCGAGATGGTGCTTTCAATTCCTGACCCGGCTGATGGGTTGTGCTCTTGAACAAAAAACTTCATCTCACGCTGTTCTCCAATCATTTCGACATGGAGGCCCTACCATCACGCATGTACATAAATACATACTTATATATATACATATATATACACAGATATATATGTATATATACGTATGTATGTATGTATGTAT
>NC_068997.1:53584689-53585524 GCF_001194135.2 Octopus bimaculoides | reverse complement strand
ATACATATATATATATACATATATATACACAGATATATATGTATATATACGTATGTATGTATGTATGTATGTATGTATGTATGTATGTATGCAAGCAGTACATAAATAGATTTATATAATTATATGTTAGAAAACAGGATTATTTCACCAGCCCAAACGTTTCGTGCGATTAACTTTATAGTCAGCCATATTAATTACTTAGACCAAAATAATTTTAACATAGGTAAAATGTGATGAGTTGTAGGGGCAGGAGTATCTGTTGAATTAAAATGACCCAAGTGTCTCACTGGTACCAAATGTTTTACATACACATACACACACATATCTATATATAATGTTTGTATGTTTATATATTTGTATGTGTGTGTGTGTGTAACTTTTCTCTATCTGATCTATTAAGTTTTTATTTTCCCTTTACCAATTCTATCGTTCCAAAATTGTTTGTCTCTCATCACCTCGCAGTAGATTTCCCTTTTTGGTGAAGTCCTTTGTTTCTCAAATTCCTTGAGATTTCCTTCCATTTTATTTAAATATTTCGCTTAACAGAAATCTTAACGTTTATCTCATCTTCATACCTAGCATGATATTGCCGACGTAATTATTTTGAGCATTTAGTTTCTTATCTTCCCAGAAAGTCTTATTACATTTTATATTAGAAACTGAGAGATTTGGGTCTTTTTCGATCACTGAGTAACTTTTAGCCTTTTGTCTCTACTTTCAATTTCAAATTTTACAGAAACATGTATATATATATATATATATATAATGTGTGTGTATATATATTTATATATATAAATTTAATCGTTACATATATATATATATATATATATATATA
>NC_068997.1:53580873-53584303 GCF_001194135.2 Octopus bimaculoides | reverse complement strand
TATATATATATCAGGTATATCGGCCGGCTTTTAGGCTTGTTCCTGTGAAGGACTGTTCATTGGGCCTTGGGCCCAACAATAACACTTCATGTATATTGAGTACATATAAAATTTTATTAAACTTGACCAATATTTTTCAAGCAATGAACAATTTTCATCAACACAATATAATTTATCGACTTGGAACTTATTGCAAAGCTGCACGATAAATAACTTTTACCACCGGATCATTCTACACATCTTTGTAATTTTTTGGGCAATTCCACCCAGCATGCATAAAATATCGCGGAGTGTCATCTGAAAACCCCACCTCGTGATTCGCTATGATGCCTTACCATCATGCAGAAAACATCAGTAGTCTAAGAAGTTTATAAGTAAACCATTCTCAGATGTAAGAAATATATTTTAAAGGTTACGCAAACCCACCTCCACGGCATTACCTTTGAATTTTTAACGATTTAAAAAAAAAATTTAACGAAATTGCTGCAAGATATTACCAGGGGTCTTTCTTGGATTTTGTTTTACAGACGGAGAAATCAAAAGAATTTTCAGACAAAGAATAAACCACAGAATTTCCACGGGAAATCGATGGAATTTAAGTTCTGTTTGGTTCAAATTTGTCTTCATCTTTCCAGATTCGATTCATTAAATACCAATTCTTCGCGCGATTCGATTCTATCGACCATGATACTCACCTGCAAATATTTGGCTTTGCGTCAAATATAAGAAATCCCTGGAATTCACAGAGTTGTCTGTTCTTTCTTTTGTCGATGACAAATGTCATAATTCTTACGTAATTGTCTGGGGAGGGATTCCGATAACATCACATGGATTATCAATATTGATCACCAAATCCAGACAAAAATTCTAAATATTACTCGAACACCTACATTCACACACATACACAGTCAGACAGTTAAACAGATAGCCACAAACACACACACACACAAACACACACACACAAATGAAACTATGAAATTACAGTAATCATGTTACCCTTTATTTTTCTCTTTCTCTCTCCCTATTCGTATATATATATATATATATATATATATATATATATATATATGATTGTGTCTCTTTGAGTGTATACATACATATATATATATACATACATATATATACATACATGCATACGTACATACATAACGCATATATAAATATTTACTGATGGCAAGGAAATATATCCGAATATGTACGCTAAGTGATGTGCTCACACATATACTCTCACACACACACACACACACACACACACACATACACACACACACACAGATATATATACATGTACACGCAAAATTATTCAATAGTTTTACTCCTGACTTACTTCAAGGTTTAATTAAATGGATTTGGTGTCCGTCATGCATTTCCCAGTGTTTATTAGGGACATAAGTCATACGAGGTACACGATATCTGAGCTTGGCATTGCTATCAAAGTCAATTGTCTATTGACCTTCGACACACATACAAAAAGTAAGACGGCTTCATTATATATTGTGTTTGTTTTGTTTTCAGTAGGAATATTCAGCTAAACCAAAAATCATGACGTCACTAAATGATTCAAACTGTCGATCATTTCGTTTGCTTTGTTTTATTTATATATTTCTTTTTAAATGAATGGGCGCTTTCTGCTTTTTGAGCCCCTTCAAAACGGCTTCCAGTTATTATCGTTGGTGATGGCGAATTAAAACAACAGCAGCCGAATTGACTCAGAAGAAATAGCACTTAACACCAACACCAAACAACCGATGAGGTGTTTAAGTAGTTTTCTGGTTCTGTTGAAAATAACAGTCAGCTTCTTCTCTACTCACATTGAGTTGGGATAATATAGTCCAAAACAGTGAAATTAAAAGGAAAATGTAAGAATGGTTATCAGAGCTGATCTGAGCTTATACTACAGTAAGTTAACGATATGCATCAGTGGTTCTCAAGACCTTTTTACATATGAACCAATTTGATCTCTATTTGAATCGAGTGGAGCCTAATAGCCATTCGGTGTTTTGTAAACTTCTATTATATTTTTTAATTAAATTTTAGAAGGAATTGTATTAAAAAAATAGTTAAAATATTGTTGTGTATCGTAGAGGTATAACCAATTTATTGCACACAAAATTTCAACAAAAAAAAATTTATATCGATGCCCAAGGGGTGATGTGAACCCTGGTTGAGGTCTACTGATGTACAGCTGAAAATAAACAACGTCGTGGACACATCACTGTTCATTAAACTAAACGCTCAGTCAGACACCAGACTTGACAGTATAGCAACCATAGTACTTCATGGTAGAGTGCACGAGATACCTGACAGTACAGCAGCCAACATAGCAGACGATACGGACAACCACCATCGCTGATGTCACTGTAACCAACGAACACGACTGGACAATAGCCTTTATATCTGACAATTCTGTCGTTATTACCCGGAAAAAACAGCATTCATCATACCTCACTCTGCTGCAATCAGAGTGCTAAACGGAGGTGTAGCCATCATACATCACTGGTACAGCCGCCCTATTGGTGTTTGACATTATAATACAAATGATATTACGCATTATTAAAAAAGGTACTTCATCCAGCCATCTTCCATATTGACAACAATCAGTAGAAAACTTGTCTAAAGTTTCGCCATTTTCATCAGAACATCATTTCGGTATAACGTCCTTGCTGTCTCAACGCTCGTAACACTTCGTAAATCCTCCTTCTTTTTAGGTAAACCTAGAAACATGCTCGGTGTGTACACGTCCAAACAAAGAGAACAGATATAGGTTTCTGCATTTATACAGCGACACCCGCATATTTACGTACTCATACTCACACACTTGCACACACATAAGTATATGTACATATATATATATATATATATATATATATATATATATATGTATGTATGTATGTATGCATGTATGTATATGTTTATGTATGTATATGTAAGAATATAGTTAGGTAGGTGTATAAATATATCTATATATATATATATATGTGTATGTATGTATGTATATGTATGAATATAGATAGGTAGGTATATATGTGTAAATATGTTTGTGTGGCTGGGTGTAAATTAATAAACACATGATTTTAATGTCGGCTGGTAAAAGTTTCATACTCTGAAAGATTACTGGGGAGCATACGTCGCGCTGTAGACGCTCGTCTGACCCCTTACTATCAGAGCATGGAACTTATAGTTCTAGACATTTAAAACATGAATTTATAAAATTACATGTGTATGTACATACCGAGAGAGAGAGGAGGGGCGAGAGAGATTGGGTCACACAAATATATATATTAATGTGTGTGTGTGTATATATATATATATATAAAACGCATGTATGTATGTGTATGTGTATATATATATATATATATATATATATATATATATAGTTACATATTTATGCATATACATATAAATAATATATATATATATCTATATATAT
>NC_068997.1:53578858-53580805 GCF_001194135.2 Octopus bimaculoides | reverse complement strand
TATATATATATATATATATATATATATGCATAATATATATACATACACACACACACACATATACAGATGTGCATGCACTTACACATAGCCAGCAGTTAGACGTATTCATGTAGTGTGAAACATTGTATGAAATACAACATTCACGCACTCACACACACACACTACACAGATGCAGGTACACATTCTCTCTCTCTCTCTCTCTCTCTCTCACACACGTACACACGTACACATACACACACGTACACATACACACACGCACGCTCACTCATGCAACAATACATATACACATATATATAAAAATAACAATATTATATAATACCATATATATTATTTTTTGTCTCTCGTTTTTATCTCCTAATAGATTTTTTTCTGGTTTATTTCAAATGCTTTTATTATATATAATATATTATATCATGTTATATTATTATATTTTTTTCATTACTTTAGCTTGTTTTGTATTTTATTGTCATATTTTATTGTTTTTTTTTTCCTGAAATCATTATTTTATTTTTTTGTCTTCCTCTCGTTATAATTGTTCATATTGCTGTTGTATTTGTGAAGAAGAAAAAAAAATGGCGGTTTTCATTTTATTTCAATGTCGTTTTTTTTTTTTTGTAATTTTTGTTCTGTCTTTTTTTCTTCAATATATTTCTGTGACATTTCCACTTATTTCAAATTCCATCCAAAGACTTTTTTTTTTTGCTATATAGAGAAATTCTTATTTATTTATTTATATTTTCATTTTTCTCATTTCCTTCCTCTCATTGTAGTTTCTTTTCTGTGTTTTTTTTTTCTTATTGTATATGTTTGTCCTTTTACGAATTTTATTTTTCGTAATATTTAATTTTTTTTTTTTTTTTGGTCTTCGTTCAAAATTTTGTCCATTTTATTAATTCATAATTCTCTCTCTCTCTCTCACATTGTCTCTCCCTCTCTCTCTCTCTCTCTCTCTCTATCACACACACACACTCTCACCCGTTCTCTCTTTGTATCTCTCTACCTCTCTATTTTTTTAGCATGTTTCACACCCACTCTCTACTTTCTCTTGCATACACACAGACTCTCTCTCCATCCACCTTCTCTCTCCCTGTCTTTTATACTTCATATAACACTCTCTCCCTCTCCTCCTCTCCTCTCCCTCCGTTCTCATTCTTCACGTTTTGTCTTTGACTTTTATCATTTAAATTTATTGAAATTTTCTGTAATTTTTGTACTTTTTCCTTTGTTTTTTTGTGTTTTCACCATTTTCCTTTCATTGCATTCTTCTTGTCCCTTTATCGTCTGTTTTATATTTTTCCTTTTTATTTTTATTTATATTTTTCTTCCTTTCCTTTTTTCTCTCACTCTTATCTCCCATCTGAATGATTTAATTGTTTGAAATCATGAAAGGAATTGAATAATCATAATAATAATAATAATAATAATGATAACGAGAATAATAATAATAACAATAATAGTAATAATGGTAGCAATAGTATTAATAATAATAATAATTATAATATTAATCATAATAATAATAATAATGTAGAATAGCTTTGTTTCATGCAAAAGAAATGTTGATGTAGATGATGTAGTGTGTCGTTGTTGTTGTTGGTGTTGTTGTTGATGTTGTTTGTGTACACATTGTTGCACATGTTTCCATTGTTCACGCTGCAATATTATGCGCCTGTTGTCCATCAGGTTGTTGATGTTTTTTTTGTTGTTGTTGTACTGATTAATGGCGGTGGTCATGTGATTACGTTGATTGTTTTCATTTATAGTAATATCCGGTCGGTTCTTAATAATATTATAGATAATGTTGTTGCTGTTGTTGTTGTTTTTGTTGTTGTTGTTGTTGTCAGATTTGTTCTTGTTTAATTTTGTTTCGTTTCTGTTGTTGGTGTTAAAGTGGATGTGGCTCACACGCGCACACACACATACATATATATATATATATATATATATATA
>NC_068997.1:53577729-53578221 GCF_001194135.2 Octopus bimaculoides | reverse complement strand
ATATATATATATATATATATATATATATATATATATATATATATACACATATACATATATACACACACAAACATATATATATACATGCATACATACGTACATACATACACTTATGACACAAGACTGTTTTTTTTTTATTTAGCCGTGTACGCATGTCAGCTGCTTCATTATTTTGTATTAATTGATATCCATTACGCATTTCTTAAGTTTTTTAAAAAGTTTTCTGCTTTTTAGGGTCATTGTCAATGTTTTTTTTGTTATTGTAGTAATAGTAGTGGTAGTAGTAGTAGTAGAGTAGTAGTAGTCGTAGTAGTAGTAGTAGTAGTAGTAGTAGTAGTAGTAGTAGTAGTAGTAGTAATAATAATAATGATTGTTGTTGTTTATTGTTCGTTTAGTTTTTTTAAATTGTGATGAGAAGTCCCTATGTTAGTAAGGACTGATGACTAATAGAGTTTTGTTGTTGAGAATACCAAGTATACGGAGACATGTACG
>NC_068997.1:53575396-53576353 GCF_001194135.2 Octopus bimaculoides | reverse complement strand
CATATCTTGCAAAACCGTTACGTTAGCAACGAATAACTGATGAAAAAAATAAATATATAAATCATACAATTGAAATCAGATACTAAATATAAATAAGAATTTCACATATATATATATATATATATATATATACACACACATTTATTTTGCGTATATAAAATACATATACACGTGTATCTATGTATCATGCGAAAACTCCCTCCCCAACTCGAACCTGTGGGTTTCAACATACATATACACACAAACACACACATGCACAAATACAGACACACACACACACACACACCTACAAGCATGTACATGTTTGTGTCTTTATATATACATGTACATGTGTGTATACATATGTGTGTGTATGTGTGTCTGTGTGTTGTGTCTGTGTGTGCGTGTCTGTGTGTATGTGTCTGTGTGTGCGTGTGTGTTCAGAGGGAAAGAAAGAAAGAGCGAGAGAGATTTATAATATTGTGCTGTTTACTTCACTTTCGATAAATCATCTGAGTTGGAAATAATTGGAAGTGATATATCTATCATTGGTGTTTAATGAAAATAGATGGACTGAAAGGACACCGAGGCTTTACGCTGTGATATATGGTAGCATTGTGTGTGTGTGTATATATGTATATAGATATATACATATATATATATATATACATATATGTATGTGTGTATGCATATGCATATATATGTGTTTGTATGTATATACATATATATATGTATGTATGTGTATGTATATGCATATATATACGTATATACATATGTCTATGTGTATCTGTGTGTGGTGTAAGCGTGCATGCATGGATGTGTCTATATATGTACGTATATGTGTATATAAGCTTGGGTGTATATATATATATATATATATATATATATATATATATATATATATATACATCGGAATGAAGAAAGAAGGAACTTATGAGTATAGGCACAGGTACAAGAGAAGTCTCTGAAAGAATCGCA
>NC_068997.1:53572649-53575386 GCF_001194135.2 Octopus bimaculoides | reverse complement strand
GATGATGATGATGATGATGATGATGATGATGATGTTGAAGTAATAATAATAATAATAATAATAATAATAATAATAATAATAATAATAATAATAATAATGATAATAATAATAAGCTTGCTTCTAAGAAACAGGAAAAATTATCAGGTTTCAAAGTACGTCGAAGGCTATTGAAAGCCAGTAGTGACCTAAGGTTCAGGTTATTAACCCGGTACTTGCAGAAATCCTATCAGGAATAAAACCGAAACTGAGTCAAATTAACAACGATAATAATAATAATCGTGGTTTTCAATTTTGGCCAGAAAGTTCGGCCCCAGTACACAACTGTTACTCTCATTTTATCTACCCCGCTAGGATGATAGGGGAAGGTGACGATATATTTAACCTCGGCTCATGTAGAACATATAGTTGAACATAATCTCATGTCATGGCTATATGGCAGAATATATCAACAACGTGGAAGATATTCTTTTATACTCTAGGCACGAGGTCCGAAATTTTGGGGGAGGGAGCCAGTCGATTAGATCGATCCCAGTACACAACTGCTACTTAATTTATCGAGCCTGAAAGGATGAAAGGCAAAGTCGACCTCGGCAGAATTTGAACTCAGAACGTAAAGACAGACGAATAATATTGAAGATATTATAATAGGAAACAGTGATTAGCGTGGATACGACAGATGGAGGAAGACAGGGCTTCAAGTTGTGGTGGGGTGATAATGTGTTTCAATGTATTTCAAAGGAGCAATGCACAGCCCGACCTGGAATTGAGCTCACGATTTTATTATGATATTGAGCTCAACACCATGATCCGCAAGTCAATCACTTTCACAGACATACTTACGTACATGCGTACATATATGAATGTCTGTATGTGCACACACACACACACACACACACACACACACATACATATATATATATATATGTATGTATATATATATATATATATATATATATATATATATATATATATATATACATATATATATTTGTACGTATGCATGTATAAGTGTGAGTTATGTGTACACATATAAATGCATGTAAATACACATACACAAGCATGCATGTGTATGTATGTATGTCTGTATAGCATGTAAGAGAAAGAAATAGGATAAAAAATGTAGAGTTAAAACAGATGTAATACTCAAAATTGAAAAAAAAAACAAAAGAAATGAGAAGAAAAAAATGACGTGAAATTTGGTGATTGAGAAATTAGAATAAGAAAGAATGGTATATATAAGGATTCTGATAGAATATAGAAAAAAGCTAAGAGGTGAAAAAAAGCTTTAGCTCTAATAAGAGAAAACTTAACAGGGTGATCTCGTCAACAACTTCTCTGAAGACAAAAAATTGCCAGGATGGTTAAAGTCTAACAGATTCCAGACGTAAAAAAAAATTTCTTTCATCATTAACTTGCAAGAACAAATTATAAAAAAAGGGCGCATAAAAAAAGGGGGGAAGGAGAGGGATAGGGAGGATAGTCATATGATTCCTGTGTAGATTATGTAATGAAAAAATGAGAACCTGCTCGTCGTATGTTGTCGTATGATGGCAGCAGCAGATTGCGCAAAGCTATTGGTTGAGGAAATCATTCAAAATGGCCGTACATAGCGACAGAGTGAGTCACCTTATTCGACAAACATAAATGCACCCTGCTACATGTATTGAGTTCTCTTACTTACGTTTAGAAATGCAAACGTACACACACACACACACACACACACACACACACACAAACACACACATATATATGTGTCTATGTATGTATGTATGCATATATCTAAATGACTAATCGTAGTCATTGGAATGCAGCCATACCACGATATTCCTTTCGTGAGTTTTAGCCGAATATGTAGATCAAATAAATAAGTCTAGGAAATTTCATCGCTCCTGTCTGATGAACCACTACGTAGCAGCCTTATAAACCTGTTTATTAAGCATTCAGAATATTAACATAAGCGAACAAGGATTCTATGCATGAACACATATGCAAATACACACATACATACATACATACATACATACATACATACATACATACATACATACATACATACATACATACAAACAAGCATATACTCATGCATACGTACGTACATACATATATACATATATACAAAATCAGAAAGGAGAAAGCGAATTCGATAACCACAGCTCTAATCCATCAATGGAACTGTAAAAATCTGTAAAACTTTCCTGAAGTTTAGCATTTAAATATATATGAGCATATCTAGATATGCGACTATATGCATGAGAATACATACATAAACATACATTAACTCTTGTTGATATTCCATTGGGCTGAAAGTTTTACGACGCTGCGAACCAAAATCTACGTTTCCAGATTCTCAAACATTCAACAAAACGCTACTTTTATACACACACGCGCACACACACGCACACACGCACACATAGACACAGAGAGGGATAGCGAGAGAGACAGAGAGAGGGGGTGAGAGAGAAGCATGCACAAACACTAAAACACATAGGTTCTCATTCATGAGAAATGATAAAAAAAACTCCTCCCGACACACATACGCACGCACGCGCACATACGCACACACATCTGCCCACATACACAACCACCCCATACAAAGCACCCTCAATCCACCCCTACTTATCAAGTTCTTTCTTTTCTGTATACACACACATATACACAAACTCACTCACAACATACATACATACATATATACATACATACATACATACATATATATATATACATATATATATATATA
>NC_068997.1:53571328-53572451 GCF_001194135.2 Octopus bimaculoides | reverse complement strand
TATATATGTATGTATATATATATATCGTTCTCCTCCGCTTCTCATTCTGTATTATCCAGCGGCTCTTTATGTACAATATACCCCTGGAAGAATCCCTGCGGCGAATTTTTATTCTACCTCGACCTACCCCCAGGTGCTGAAGTAGTTTACATGTGTTACAAGAGGGCAGGGATGATAACAATGTGTTGTTACCACCGCCGCCCCCGACGCCGCCAGCACCGTCGGCGTAGTCGTTTTTTCATCGCCTCGTACTACTCCTTGTGCATGTTATTGCTGTTATTGTTGAGGAGTGTGTGTGTGTGTGTGTGTGTGTGTTAAGGGAGACCCAGAAACAATTTATTGAATAAGAAAGGTTTAAAGACGAAAACCCATGCGATCGGGTGGGTCTGATACCGGAGAGATGGTTTGGTCGGTTGGTTGGCTTGTCGGTTGGTAAGATGGTGTTTGTTGGTTCGGAGCGATGGACGTAAATGGCGCAAGGGTTGCGGCTTGATTCAACAGAATCGTGTGTGAATAAGTGAAGTTTTAAAAGAATCTTTTACTTGTTTTACGGATTAGACTGCGGCCTTGCTGGGGCACCGCCTTGAAGCATTTTAGTCGAACGAATCGATACCAGTAATTATTTTTATTTCATTTATTTTATTTTATTTATTTTCCTTTTATAGCTTGGTACTTATTGCTGGCTTACGGGGACGTTAACACACCAACACAGGTTGTCATAACTTGGTGGGAGACAAACACAGCCACAAAGACACCCACCTACACACAAGGGCACACGTATATGCACGCTCACGTACACACACAAGCAAACATACACACACACACACAGACACAAACACACACATATATATAGTGAGAGAGAGAGAGATACGCACACGACAGGTATCTTTCATTTTCATATTATTACCTATTATTATTATTATCATTATTATTATTATTATTAGTAGTAGTAGTAGTAGTAGTAGTAGTAGTAGTAGTAGTAGTAGTAGTAGTAATAGTAGTAGTAGTAGTAGTAGTATAAAATACCAAGTAGACGATTTGAGACCAATTTCAAGATATTTGTATTACTTATAAATGCACCACTATTTATAGTGGCGGCGGCGGGGATGGTGGTGGTGGTGGT
>NC_068997.1:53570233-53570921 GCF_001194135.2 Octopus bimaculoides | reverse complement strand
GTGGTGGTGGTGTTAGCGGTCACAGTTTCTAAGTCATTCACAACTGATGTCCGCCAAACGATGGTAGCTTGTATGAAAAGTACGAAGTGGGATGTGATTGTGGGTGAAGGTAACTGCGAAGTGTCGGTTTCAATTTCAATTGGCGTTCTTAAACAATACACCTCTTAAGGCTAAAGGCGTGGGAACGAGAAGCAATTATGAGAACCTACGTACCTACGTATATATATATATGTGTGTGTATGTGTGTGTGTGTGTTTGTGTATTTATATATATAAGCATGTATGTATATATATAAATATATATATATGTGTTTGCGTGTGTGAGGGTGTATAAATATGTGTGTGTTAGTATGTGTAAGAGTGTGTGTGTGCGCATACATTGAAAATTTCCAGTATAATAGCTGGGTGTTCTTTTTCCTCTTGTTGCTGTCCTTTTGATGTACGAAAGTTTCTCAATTCATTTGATCATCTGTTTATTCACATTTGCATACAACACTCACACACACACAAACACGCACACACACACACGCACACACGCACACACACACATTCGCACACACACGCACAAACCCTCACGCACTCAAACTCGCAAGCGCACATTCACATACATGCACAATCATATATGTATGTTTGTGTGTATATATGTATTTGTGTGTGTATAAATATATATATATATATATATATATGAA
>NC_068997.1:53568522-53569482 GCF_001194135.2 Octopus bimaculoides | reverse complement strand
TTATTATTATTATTATTATTATTATTATTATTATTATTATATTTGGCTTATTTATTTATGTGGTTGTTTGTTTCTGGTACCATATTCTGGATAAGTAGACACGTTGATCTTGGAGTTTTGGTTTCCGGCCGATTGGGAGCCATCTTTGCGTTAACTGTTCTAGTAAGCATACCAATATCAAAATATTCTTTTCCACTCTAAGCACAAGACCCAAAATTTTTTGCGGGTGTCGGGGGGGGGGGACCCCAGTACACAACTGGTACTTAATTTATCGACTCCGAAAGGATGAAAAGCAAAGTTGACCTCGTTGGAATTTGAACTCAGAACGCATGGACAGACGAAATACCGCTAAGCATTTCGCCCGGCGTGCCAACGATTCTACCAGTTTAGTCCCACTGTGTGGAACCTTGGGCAAGTGTCTTCTACTATAGCCTCAGACTGACCAAGCGGCAGATCATCGTCATCATCATCATCGTCGTCATCATCATCATCATCATCATCATCATCATCATCATCATCATCATCATCATCGTCATCATTTTGTATGTGCGTTTGTGAGTGCTTATACACAGACATTTACTCATATATATATATATATATATATGGTGGTGGTGGCTACAACCACAAGCTACTATAATGACGTGGATCCATAGTATAGCCGATATATTGAAGTGTTTCTTCTTTCCATGTGTGTGTGTGTAAGTGTGTGTATGTGTGTGTGTGTAAGTGTGTGTATGTGTGTGTGTGTATACATACATACGTGCGTATATTTATATCTCAATCCATCTCTAGATGCATAGATTGATAGATAGATAGATAGATAGATAGATAGATAGATAGACAGACTGACAGACAGACAGACAGGTAGACACACACACATATACAGATATATACATATATCTCTCGTGTATACATACATATATATCTATATCTATCTATATATATATATATGTATATATA
>NC_068997.1:53565416-53566790 GCF_001194135.2 Octopus bimaculoides | reverse complement strand
GGTGGTGATAAAGTTGCTGATAATGTTGACGTTGGTGATGCTAGTGATAGTGATAATAGTGATGATGATGATGGTGGTAATGGTCATGGTGGCGGTGGTGGTGGTGGTGGTGGCGGTGTATGGCGACGGCGGTGACAATAGGGTGGAGGTAGCGGTGGTGAAGATGAGGGTGTTATAACGTTGTTGATGGTGTTGATGTTGCTGATGGTGGTGATGATGAAGATGATGGTGTTCGCGTTTGTTGTAGTAGTGGTTGCTGTGTTTGTGGTGCAGGTGGCAGTTGTGATTGTTGTGAAACTGATGATGATGATGATGATGATGATGATGGTGTTTATATTAGCGATTGTGACAGTGGCAGTGGGGGGAGTGATGTTCGTGGCGGTGATGGTCTTGGTGGTGATGATGGTAGCAGTTCTCTGGGGACAGTGGTGTGGTGTGGTGTTAATGGCTGTGGTGCTAGTGTGATGGTATGCGATATCATTGAAGTGTTAGCGATGGTTGTGGCGATGACCATGGTGATGGTATTGGTATAGGGTGTGGTGGTGGTGCTGCTGGTAGGGAAATTACTATCGCTGGTGGTGAGAGTGGTGGCGCTAGTGTTCATGATAATAGTTGTAACTATGGTCGGTTTGTAGTAGTAGTAGTAGTAGTAGTAGTAGTAGTAGTAGTAGTAGTAGTAGTAGTAGTAGCAGCAGTAGTGGGGGTGGCGTGGTGATGGTGATGATGATAATGGCGGTACTTAAGGGATGATGATAATAATGATGATGGAGATGATGATGATGATGATGATGATGATGATGATGATGATGATGATGATGATGATGATGATGATGATGACGACGACGACGATGATGATAGTTATGGTGATGGTGGTGAGGTGGGTGGTGGTGGTGACGGCGGTGCTAGCAACGTTGATGTAAATGATTATGATGAATATGATGATGATGGTGGTGGTGTGTTTGTGGCGGCTATGATTGTAGTTAAACAGATGGTAGGTGGGGGTGGCCATGGTGGTAGTGATGATGCTAACATAAATAAATACACAAGTTAAATAAGCTGCAATAAAAAAAAATATTGCGAAGAAATGCAAGGCGTAAAAATCAGTAAATAAAAGACGATATGATTGGCCAGGTTTAGAAACAAGATTGGTAGTTACTTAAAAAATTGGTATGAAGAATACAGAGACAAAATAATGCGTAAAATATTAATGATAAAATATAAAAAGAAAAAATATTAGGAAATCAGATCTGTGGAATTCTATTCTATATTATATTGTATTGTAAAGGAGAATCGGTAACAGTGTGCCTGTGTGTGTGTATATATGTATATGTGTATGTATATGTATGTATATAATATAGAATATAATATAGAATA
>NC_068997.1:53564791-53565345 GCF_001194135.2 Octopus bimaculoides | reverse complement strand
ATATATATACACAATATTTACATATATATATATGTATATATATATGCATATATATACATATATATATATATGCATATATATACATATATATATATACTTATATATATGTGTGTAAGTATAGATATACATATATGCTATAATATATATAATATATGTACAATGTCTATATATTATGTATGTTTACGGATTTATGTATTGTGTGTATGTGTTTGTGTGTGTTGACGGATACATAAGTATATATGTGTATAATATAGATATATAGTATATATATGCACATATATATCTTCATATGTATATATTTACATACATAGGTTTAAGTTAATACATTTGTACATAATGTGTGTATATATCTATTTATATATGTATACACACGTACACACATATATGTATATATATACACATATATATATACAAATATACATCTACATTTGAATGCATATCTATGCTTATATATAATGGATATGTGAGTATATATATATATGTATTTTCACATATATCATGTGTATATATATATATATATATATATATATATATATATATATATATATATATAT
>NC_068997.1:53560004-53562306 GCF_001194135.2 Octopus bimaculoides | reverse complement strand
ATATATATATATATATATATATGTGTGTGTGTGTGTGTGTGTGTGTGTGTGTAAGTGTGTATATATATATATATGTGTGTGTGTGTTTGTATGTGCGCATGTATGTAGAAATATGTATGCGTTTATGAATGTAAATTTATCTGTATTCAAGTGCATTTAATAGTGTTAGAGAGAGAGTAGTTTGTGGTGCTGTTATTGTAGTAGCGATTGTTGTCTTGGTGGTGGCTGTTGTTGCTGTTGTTGCGGTGGTGTTGGTGGTGTTGGTGGTGGTGCCGAGGGTGGTTCTGGTGCGCCAGCAAACAGTATAGATGGCTCTCTTCTATTTTCGTGCACACACCTCTTGTTCCCGCCATTCATTGACAAGGTCTCTTCTCTCTCTTGTGACAGAAACATAGCAATGGCGACACAATGCCTCACTGTCTCTCGACACTCTGTTGTTGTATAGGCGGAGGTACTGGTGGTGATGTTGGTGGTAGTATGGCGACAGGCTAAACTACCATTGCCACTACTACTACCGCTGCACTATCAACTCTATTCCTAGGCTTCCACCCCACCTCCCATCATTGCTCTATCACCCACAGCCGCCGCCATCTTACAACCTTTTTGACCCCATTCTTCTATTGTACTCTCTTACTCCTCCTCCTCTTTCTCTCCGTCTCCCCTTCTCTCTCAATCTCTTTCTCCCTCTCTTTATCTACACCCCCCTTCTTTCTTCATGTTACCTTTATCTTTCTTATTTTCTTTTCCCGTCCTTCATCTTCTTCCCCTTTTTTTTCTTCTTCTTCTTCTTCATAATCTTCCAATTTTACTCTCTTTCTCCTTCCTTTTATTTCTTTCTTCTTCATTATCATCTTCATCTTTTTCTTCTTTATCATGCTCCTCTTTCTCCTCTCCTTCTCCTTTTCCTTCTCCTTCTTCTCCTTCTTCTCCTTCTTCCCCTTCTTCCGCTTCTTCCTGTTCTTTTCTCTCTCTTCTTCCTCTCTTCTTCTTCTCTCCTTTTTTCTCATCTCTTTTTCTTTCTCCATCTTCGTTCGTTTCTCTTTCTCCTTTTCCTTCTCTATCTTCTCTCTCTCCTCTTCCTCCACCTCCTCTTTCTCCTTCTTCCTCTTCCCTCTCCTCTTCCTCCTGCCCCTCTTTCGCTTCTATCATTCTATTATTTTACTATTTTTGCAAATTCTTTCTTTAACTTTAATTTTACTTTTTTTCGATTTCTTTTGTTTTGGGGTTTAAATTTTTTCGTCATGTCTCTTGAAGTTCCGAGTTCAAATCACGCTGTTTTTAGCATTGCCTTTCATCGATCCAAGGTCACCAGTTGGTGTCAATAAAATTTAATGTATCCATCGCCTTTAAGGTTTATAGCCTCTTACAAATGTCAGCTACCAAAAGCGTTTTCATCACAACCAACACCACCACCACCACCACCACCACCGTCAGCATTATCATAAACATCATCATTATCATCATAACCATCACCGTCATCTTAGCCATCATCATCACGTTCACCATCACCACTATTTGTGTTCCCTTCTTAGAGAAACGGGAATTGCGATAACTTGTTAAAGAACGTGCATATCAGCCAACTTGTTCCTAATTGATTCAAGGATGCATGTGTGTGTATGTGTGCGTCAGTGCGTGCGTATGTGCGTACGCATGAATGTATGTTATGTATGTATGTATGTGTGTGTGTATATATATATATATATATATATATATAATTATAGATAAAGGCATAAAAAGAATTTCTTTCTCTACGCTAAATCGTCGAACCAGATTAAATATCTTCAATGTTATTATTACAGAATTTCTATACGGATGTATTTGAGGTACTTATATGCATTCCTGACATGGTGTCTGCTTTTCTGTGGGTATGTATAAGTATTTCCTTTATTTTCTGGTGTTCTCTGCTGATGAAGAAAAAACTTTTAAGGTTAATCCAGAAATTGGTCCGATCCAGAGATAGCTCAATTATACGAATTTCTTTTAGCTTGCTTTCTCGTTTCAACACGTGTGTAATAACAATAGTGAATCTATTTAATGTGGTTCGGTGATTTAACGTCTCTTTTCAGCATATAGGCAAAGAATTTTTTTTTGTATGCCCTTATTTATAATTGCATTTATAATTTCACCTTAATAGGTCTTTATATTTGCTGGTCACTGATAAATTTTTTAACAATTTTATCTTTTCATATCATAAGTATATATATATATATATATATATATATATATATATATACACAGATTTAATTAAAATACAGAAAATGGAGAAGTAGCGTTAATATAATTTATTAACTGCAAAACGAAT
>NC_068997.1:53559277-53559994 GCF_001194135.2 Octopus bimaculoides | reverse complement strand
ATAAACCTATTACTTTACGAATATTACTATTCACAACAAAATAAAGGGTAACAAACCAGTAATTCCTTGGATTTTTTCTATCCTTTAACGTGGTTATTTTGTGTGTGTGTGTGTGTGTGTGTGTGTGTGTGTGTGTGTGTTTCAGCCCCAGACAATATCATTACAATTGTAATGACGATACTAAACAAGCCTCAAATTTCTGGTTGTAAACAACAATACCCAAAACATCACGTTCGATTGTTCTCAGCAGTAAATTGTGTGTTCTTCAGAAAATCGGAAGTAAAAAACCGGAAGTAACTTAATTCATACATTTTCTATGAAACAGCATGCAGCCATTTACAAGTAATCGATTATTAATTTGTAGGAGCAGAAAGCAAAACTACGTCGCCATTTCTATGTTTGTGGATTTGATCTGTTGCACAAATATGTGTCCAAGTTGTTGTTTTTATAGTTGTTGTTGTTGTTGTTGTTGTTGTCAGTTAGCTCTAGGATATCTTGTTCGAGAAGGTACACATACATCTTTTTGATCAGATCTGACCAACGACTAAGCAACAACAAAAATGATACATATCTTGAACTCCTCTCCGTAACATATTTATTCCTCTCTAAATATTTTTCCCAAAATAACGAACACAACTTTACCAGAATCGGCAATCATCTCTCCCCCTCGCTCTCTCTCTCTCTCTCTCTCTCTCTCTCTCTCTCTCTCTCTCTCTC
>NC_068997.1:53553966-53558621 GCF_001194135.2 Octopus bimaculoides | reverse complement strand
ATATATATATATGTATGTATGTATGTATACACGACGGGTTTCTTTCAATTTGCGTCTACCAAATCCACTCACAAGGCTTTGGTCGGGCGGAGGCGGGACTGAACCCGGAATCATGTGGTTCGTAAGCAAGCTACTTACTACATCGCCACTCATTCGTGAATATAGTTATATATAGATGCGTTTGTAGAGAAGAGGAAGGAAAAGGTGAGTGCAATTAAAATAAATATACAAAACGGACGAAAACTTTTGAAAAGCAAAGTACACATCGCAAGTGAAACATCACTGAAGACAATACGTCAAAAACAACAATAACAACATCATCTAAAATCACAGAAAATAACAACTATAACACAAAGTGTAACAACAACAATAGCGATAATATAGAAAAACAACTAAAAATGATACAAAAAGATACGTTAAATAATATAATACTACAAATAATATAAAAACAAACAACAATAGTAACGGCGACGATTCTTAGTTTAATGTAGACCCCGAAAGTCTATTCTCTCCCTCCATCACCGTCACAGCCGTCCCCTCTCTCGACACCTTGTTCCAGCTCACTGCTCTTTCTCCCCTTCTTTCTCCTACTCCCACCTCCTTCAACTCCTTCTATCCACCATTTTGTGTTTGTTTTTTTTACTGAAATATATTGGAACAAGTGGTCCGGAAATGAGTGAATTATCAACAGCAAATACACTGCGTGTGTCTTGCGTTTGTTCCCTTAAATTGGGAGGGTGTACAGGACCCAATTTACAGGCCTTGCCTTCCTTTTTCTTTTCTTCTATCCGAAATTTTATATATTTGTGGGAGTGAGTAAGAAAAGGAAAACCAAAGAACAAGCAATGTTTGATGTTAAAGACGAGATCCTGGGAAACTACGGTTTCCGATAAACCTGTCGACTTTAGAAAACGACGCCATATTTTTTAGGGATATGTTTAGGCTTTGTGGAATCGGGTGGAGTGGAGGCGAAGGGCTTTTCTCTCGGTGCTTTTCATGTTTATGTTAGCGCACGCGCACCCGTCTACATATATTTTCCTACCTAAATGACTATATGAGTTTGCGCGTGTATGTGTGAATATGATGTATATCTATCTATCTATCTATCTATCTATCTATCTATCTATCTATCTGTCTATCTAAAATTTATTTATTTATATATGCATATATATGTAATTAAACATACATGCACACACGTTATATAAATATATAAATATACATGTGTATATTTGTATGAAAATACACATATGTATGTATGGATGTATATATATATATATATATATATATATATATATATATATATATATATATATATATATATATATGGGCGTATATATATGTGTTAGCTTCAATGTATATGTTTATGCGTGTAAAAAGAAAGTGTGTCTACATAGATATATATGTCTATGTTTTGTATGTGTATGTGTGTGCCTACATATATATATGCGTGTGCTTGGTTACATCCGTTTGTGTAGTGTTTCTAGATAATGGGTGGTCGGGTGGCTGAATGGCTGGGCGTGTTGTTTCCTGGGTGGATGTGATCTTTGATTGTAGATATTGTATTCTAAAAGTGTTCTTCACGAGCCTTGCACTCTCTCTCAATCTCTAGCCTGTTGGGATTTTGCCGATATCTGATCTTGCGATCAACATCTGTGCAGCCATTGCACGTTGTTCAACGAAATCTCAAACATCCTTTATCTTTCTCTCAATCATTATATGTGTGTGTGTGTATTCATATATGAATGCATGTTTGTAGCTATGTATGTATGTATGTATGTATGTATGTATGTATGTATGCATGTATGTTTGTAAATATATATGTATATCACAGCTCCACCTCCTGAAACTTCTCCCTCTCTGACGCTAACTGAGACACTCACCGTCGTAAGCGACGAAGTGCCGTTAAAGTCCGTAGGAAAAATTGTGTGGCAGCTCTTATCGTTGTTATGGTAACTATAGCTGTTATTAAAGTGGTTATCATCGTTATGGTAATTATTGTTTTCGCTATGTTAATCACATTAGTTTGTATTATAGTTATAGCTGTCGTACTAGTGACAGTTTTGGTAAGAAGGAAAGGAAATGTACTTGATCTAGATATATGTAAATTTGTGCTCCTATACATCAAAGGGGAGGGAGTATACATTCTTGGAGTCAGTTTCGAACTCAGAAGTATTGAATATCCAAGCTTTCTCTATTGTGAAACATCTACCTAGTTTTCTATTGCTTTTATTAAGTCACAACCATCTCCAATGATGTGGATGTTGACGGTGATTGCAGCGACATTGAAAATGTTAGCGATGGTTAGTGAAGGTGCCGGTGGTGGCGCTGGTGGTGGTGGTGGTGGTACAAACTGTGGTGGTGCTAGAGGTGTTGTAACAGTAGATGCAACAACGAAGGTCAAAGAATCTCTAAGGTACGTTTCTGTCCGACGTCAGTTCCTTGATGTGTCCGCTGTCGACTTCAACAGGAAATATTCAAACGTGCTTAAGGTCAAACGCTCATTCGAAGCCCAAAGCGGAAACGATCTTTCCGCCATTTGTTATATGGCGGCAATTCTGCTCAAAGGATAGATTCCTTTCACTTCCGGTTGTGCAGCTATATATTCATCGCGAATAAATGTAGTAGCAGTCTTGTCTAGTAATTATTCCACCTCTTTTCATTAGTTCTGTCTCTCTTTTATTCTTTTCTTCTCCATTTTTCTTTATTTCTTTATTTGCTTGTCTATATAATTATCTTACTTTCTTTCTCTTCTTATCTTCTCTCACTATGTAACTTATGTACGCACATGTATACATATACACGTACACAGATATATATGTATATATGTATATGCATATATGAATACATAAGCGTATGGCTGCACACAGACACACATACACACACACTCAGACACACACATTTATATATATACATACATACATGTATGTCTGTGTAATACTTGTATATGAATATATGTCTATATATATATGTGTATGCATGTGTAATACTTGTATATGAATATATGTCTCTCTCTCTCTCTTTCTCTCTTTCTTTATATATATATATACATATATATATATATATATATACATATATACATACATACATATATACGTATTAACGTATACATTTGTATACTAAAATATACAAATGATTCTAAGGTAGATTTAGTTATAGTTATATATATACATGTATGTATACTTATATACGTATATATAGATGAACGTATATATGTGTGTATGTATGCATATATGTATGCACACACCTACCCGCATACACACCTACACACACACACTCATACGTGCGCACGCAGACACATACATTCACCTATATATCACTTTCCTGTCTCTTTTACTTCCTATTGAATGCGTCTATATATGTGTATGTATGTCTATATTCTTGTGTCTATTTTGTATATTTGGGTGACTGCCTGTGTGTTTATATAAGAGTTTTTGTGTTTTTCTATCTCTCTGTCTCTGTCTATATACCTATGTCTCTATGTACGTGTGGTATGCCTTTGTGTACGTATGTTCACTATGTTTTTAAATATGGACTCGGCTGTTTATTTGTAAAATAACTCAAAGAATACAAAAGTAGATTAATGCAAATTGTTTTAGCCAGTGTTGGATACATAATAAAAAAACCGTACCCCTGGATAAGACGCAAGTCTTATCTACGATAAGATTTCCTTTGCATAGGTGCAATAACTGGTTACCTAAGACTGATATTAAATCCTATGACCGGAATCTGAAGAAAACTCCAGGATTGAAGCTAAAATATTAGAACCAATATGTTAATTACCTAATCCAATCACAAGGTTTGGTCGACCAGATGCTATAGTAAAAGAAACATGCTAAAGGTGCCACACAGCCGAACTGAACCCAGAAACGCGTGGTTAAAAATAATGCTTCTTACCACACCACCATACCTGTGTATCTGGTTAAATTATAATTTTATTTAACTAAAATCTTCACTTAAAATGGAAGAAAAAGTTATCGAATGCACATCGACAAGAGAGAACTTCACAGATGTACTACAGACATTTTATGAACGAATAACAGTTTATGAATCCAAATGTATATACATTAAATACATACAGACACACAAACACATACAAATCCTCACACACGCACACACACACACACACACACACACACACACAGACGTATATACGAAGGACAGGCATTCCTTTATGGATCACCTGTTTAGAGAAAAAATTCTAAGGTCAATTGGAAGAAAGTATAAAAGTTATTTATAAAACAGGAGATATTACTAAAGAATTGAACTCAACAGGTGACATTTCGTTTCGTTCAAGAATACATCAGGGACTAACTAACTGAGATGAGCTGGTCTTTATACACCAAATAAAAGAGGGAAGTGGGCAAGGAGTAATAGTCTAACGGTGACTTACAGAGCTGATGATCTTGACTCTAGAATAATGAATATGGGAGAGCAGTAAAGAATACACACACGCACAGATATACTTGCATACATACATACATATATATATATATATATATATATAATTAATATATATAATTAATATATATAATTAATATAATTAATATAGCCATGCGCAAGGTGTTACCAAAAAGTAAAACTATAACTGTTACTAAATGTGACTAAGGGTGTTATACAGACATAAATAAGTATATATATATATATATATATATATA
>NC_068997.1:53553282-53553643 GCF_001194135.2 Octopus bimaculoides | reverse complement strand
GACGCTCTTCCGATCTTATGTATGTATATATATATATACAAATATGTAAGCATATATTTATAATTGAGTATATAGGTACATCTATGTATATAAGTGAATATATATATGAATTAATATACATATATGTGTGTGTATAAATATACACATACACACACATGCGCATATGTACCTACAGATATATGTGTGTATGCTTTTACTTATGCAGTGTGTATGCACTTGTGTGTCAAAATGTGCACATCTCTGTGTATGTATACGTGGAACTGAACTTTTGCAGTGATGGTTATGCATATGTATGTACGCATCTGTGCGTGTATATGTATGTACATGTCCGTGTATGTGTGTGTGTGTGTGTGTGTGTGTG
>NC_068997.1:53546278-53553272 GCF_001194135.2 Octopus bimaculoides | reverse complement strand
TGTGTGTGTGTGTGTGTGTGTATGTGTGTGTGTGTGTGTGTGTGTGTGTGCGCGTAGCATATCAATCTTCATGATCAACTGTTGGAATGTGCAAATGACCGTGCAGTGTGCATGTTGCTGCAGAATGCTGTTAAAGAAACAAATATCCCGATATTATCCAATTATAAATTGATATATGCAAATGTTGGAATACCAAATGGTTCGTTTGATGGAATAAGAGGTTCGCATTGAATACACACTCCTGAAACACTAACATACCGTGACAAGAAGCCATCCTGCCGAGTCAGATCATTATTGTTTTTATTTTATTATTATAATTCTCATTATCATAATTATTATTGTTGTTGTTATCATTATTATTATTATTATTATTATTATTATTATTATTATTATTATTATTATTATTATTATTGTTATTAAAATAATCGTCATCATGCTCATCCTCATAACCCTCATCACCGTCATCATCATCGTCATCATCATCATTATCATCATTATCATTATTATTATTATTATTAAGGCAGCGAGCTGGGAGAATCGTCAGCGCGCCGGACGCAGCGCTTAGCCATATTTCGTTTGCCGCTTCGTTCTGAGTTCAAATTCCGCCGAGGTTGACTTTATCTTTCATCCTTTCACGGTCGATAAAATAAGTACCAGTTGAACACTGGAGTCAATGGAATCTACTTACTCCCACTTCCTCATAATGACCGCCCTTGAGACAAAATTTGAAGTCATTTTACTCTTTTACTCTTTTACTTGTTTCAGTCATTTGACTGCGGCCATGCTGGAACACCACCTTTAGTCGAGCAAATCGACCCCAGGACTTATTGTTTGTAAGCCTAGTACTTATTCTATCGGTTTCTTTTGCCGAACCGTTAGTTACGGGGACGTAAACACCCGCATCGCTTGTCAAGCGATGTTGGGGGGACAAACACAGACATACAGACACACACACACACACACATATATATATATACATATATACGACGGGCTTCTTTCAGTTTCCGTCTACCAAATCCACTCACAAGGCTTTGGTCGGCCCGAGACTATAGTAGGAGACACTTGCCCAAAGTGCCACGCAGTGATATTGAACCCGGAACCGTGTAAGCAAGCCACTTACCACACAGTCACTCCTGCGCCATTGTTTATTATCATTATTATCATTTATGTTTTCCTTTCATTATGACGCCCTTACCATTTACTACATCCTCTGGATGGTGCCTGTACCACTTATCATGGTATTTAATTTTGTAGTATTTATAAGTATTCCAGTAGATGTAGTGCCCTACATGTCTTATGAGTTACCCCTTTTCAGCGAGGACTAGGCAGCCTGTTATTATTATTATTATCATTATTATTATTATTATTATTATTATTATTATTATTATTATTATTAAGGCGACAAAATGTTTATTACTATTATTATTATTAAGGCTGGCAAAATACTTAGCGGCATTTCTTATTCTCCTTTAATGCCACCCGGGTTGATTTTTGCCTCTCAGCCTTACGGGGTCGATAAGATAAGTATCAGGTAAGTACTGGGGTCAATGTAATCGGGTAATCACACCCTACCCCAAATTTCAAACCTTCTGCCTTTTATAGAAAGGAGTATTTCAATTATTGTTATTGTTGATGTTGTTTACGAGTCGTATCATTATTATTCCGTACTTTCACAGCACAGTTATGTATCTTGGGTACCTCAGATTTTTTTTGTATTCGTACTCTCTATTGAACTGAAAGCATTCTATGCAACACGTGTCCAGTGCTAAATATTTCGTTTTTCACTTACTTATTCTGTATATTTGTAAATGTAGGGATTTGTTTACATACTTAGGTTGTCTGCACCATATTTATTTAATTCTTCCTCAAAGCACCTATAATTTTAATATTATGTCTCATGTCTTTCCTTCTCATCCTTCACTTTGGTTATCTCAATAATTTATCTGGTTTCCTTTTCTTTGACGGATATGATATCGTGAGCTTGATGTTTAGATGCTGTACTATTTGTCACCTTGGTTGCATTTTTCAACAATATCACACCGATTAACCTCTAATGTGTAACCAAAACTTTCAGATCTTAACACGTCCTAGCGCTTTCCATTCGTTGCTTATCTATTTATTTATTCTGGAGCACCGTTTGATTTGCTTGGGCTGATGACTCCCAATTATTCAGACGTTGCGGCCATTACTTTGAACAATTGCATCCGTGCTGATCCTTTAGTTACCTATTGTCCTCTACGAAATACTTTTATTTCTTTTGCCGTTCGGATTGCATTGATTTCGTTATTAATTTTTTAAATTCTTGATAAAACAGTTTCGCTTCGGGAAGCAGCTGTTTATCTATTTTTCTAACATCGATTCTGTTGCCGTTTTCGATTTGTATTCTTTATGAATGTATCTCTTAAATTTAGTTGGTTCGTTACAATCCAACGCTACGTTAAGGTGCGAGTTAGTTTCTCACCAAATCTTTGCGGAAGCATATTGTAAGTTTGTTTCGCTCGTAGTGGATCACTGTAAACTATACATGTACAACAGAATCAATCCCTCCTATCATCATTTCTTTTCTGTTTGCAAAGCTTTTTAAGATCCAGCACATTATCTCAATTCCCATCCTGCTCGTCATAACGATGTCTAATACTAGTGATCGCTGTTTTAATACATCTGATGATTATCTTTAAAATGTTTACTGGTATGTCAGCCATAATTAAATGATAAAACTCGTTCCAACCGTGACCAAACCATATTTTCTTTTGCTACATAGTATCTAGGACTACATGACCCAAATCATGTCTCTCATATGCAGAGACAGGTGTGTGGAATTTCAGGGTGTTTCGGGTGCTGTTTCTAGCAGATGCAAATCAGCACTTGTTAATTTGATGCCACCTAGTAGTGGTGCTGACGGCGGTGGATGCACGGCAATAGAAGTAGTAGTAGGAGGAATGAGATTGTAGTAGTTGACTTTGGACATGGTGGTGTAATGTTCGTCTTCAGCGACATAAGAGTTGTGGGAGTGGCGCTGGTAGATGTAGTGTTGGCGATGTTGGTTATGATGCTGATTGTGGTAGCTGTGGCACTAGTTGCACTGCTTATTGCTGTTGTGGTTGTGGTTGTTTTTGTTGTTGATGTTGTTGGCGGTGGCGGCGGCGACGGTGGTAGTGGCCGATGGATAATGGCGGACGGTCAGAATCCATCCTTGGCATAAAACCGACAAGCTTGGAGGAGGGAAACAAGACATTGTATTAATAATAAGTTAGGCTAAAGATTAGCAAAATCTGGATGAGATCACGTGAGAAATGCATAATTTTGTGTAATCGGCTTAGAGAATAGAGAGAGAGAGAGAGAGATAATAGAGAGAGAGAGAAAGAAGAGTGAGTAGGAGACAAAGCGAGAAGGAGACAGAAGACTTGGGCACAGATGTTATATGCATGGACTCCGTATCACTAATATGCATATGAATTTATATATGTATATGTGTGTGTGTGTGTGTGTGTGTGTGTGTGTGTGAGAGAGAGAGAGAGAGAGAGAGAGGGAGAGAGATACAGTACCGACGTGACGTGTAGCAGGCGGTATGTCAAGCTCTCTGCAAATCTGAACCGAGTCCTGCGGTCTGACTCATGTCCGAATTCCACAGTTTGCGTTACCAGTGTCCTTATGTGAAGACCTTACCATCAAACCTGACACTTGATCTCCATATACGTCAACATCTATATATCTATTTGTATGAACCTCAATGCATATAGTTATGTATACACACACACACATATATCGTTGGTATTATGTTAAACTGTAGCATGTTCAAATTGGGCCAAATACGTTTCCTTCAATATTTGATTTTGCTTGCAATAGCCGGTTCTTTTGGTCAAACTATCGTATCTCCAGCTGCTTCAGATGCCAAGATATGAAAATTGTCAAAGTGTAGTAGAACGGTTTAGCATTTTTCAGAAGTGTAGAAAGCTCCATAAAGAACAGTTTTGCAAAAATATTTCTAACTGAAAATATCCTACATGCATGGAGTTACGATTTTATACACCCAACAAAGTATCATTGTGAAGCTGAAACTGTTGCTAATGTAACAAGAAATGGAATGGTGAAAAATTTCTGAAAAAGCAACGTTTTGGACTTACGACATTTCTCAATAATAGCAACGATATATGAATGTATGTGTATTTGTAGCCTTCAGCAATGTGTAACCGTGATAAAGTGTTACGTGTGTATTGATCATATTCCCATCATTGAATGCATGCTTACATACTCACGCACATATAAATGTATATGTGTGCGCGTATATGTATAAATGTATATGTGTGCGCGTATATGTATATTCATACATGTTATATATAATCATGTAAGCATATTCATTTACACATTTATCTATACACACACACACACACACACACACACACACATGTCCATGCATGTATACCTGTATTCTTTCACTTGTTTCAGTCCTTTGACTGCAGCCATACTGGAATATCGCCTTCAAGGGCTTTATTGTTTTAAAGCCTACTTCTTATTCTATTGGACTCAATTGCTGAACCGCTATGTCATGGGGACGTAAACACGCCAACACCGGTTGTAAAACGGGGATTGGGGGACAAACAGACACACGCATAACATAGATATATACATACATATATACATATATATATATATATATATATATATATATATATATATATATATATTATATAATTATATAAATATTTATTTTCACGTGTATCTGTGCACACATAACTTCCGATACACACACACACATAGACAAACTCACACACACATACTATTTTGTACTGCTGTATATCAAAATTCAAAGTGACATTCATTGAAGTTTCGCTACCGTAGCTTTCTTACGTAATCCCTAATCTAACTTTCATTGCTGCTTCCTACCAGAAAGATTTCACAGGTAAACACCACCAGAGCAAACATACCTACACAAACACTAGCATTTATCAAAATATATTTAAAAATACACACATATATATATATATATATAAATATATGCCTGTGTGTGGGGGGTATATGCATAAATATAAATGTGCATATATATATATATATATATATATATATATATATATATATATATATATATATATATATATATGTATATGTATATATATATATATACATATTTTAGTATATGAGCGCATATAATACGTTAATCTAAGTCGGCTAAAGGTTAATGTTAATCATATTAACTAACTTAAGCATTAGTAATCGCAAGTTTAATATTTTTTTAAAAAATAGAACATAAGACACACACACGCGGACAGAAACTTCACATGTATATACATACGTAATAATGATGACGACGACAACAATGATGATGATGATGATGGTGATGATGATGATGGTACGTTAATAACAATCAAGATGGTAATCATGATGGTTATAATATCATTATTTTTGTTATTTCTGTTCATAACATCATCAGCATCATCGTAGTCGTCGTCGTCGTCATCGTCATTGTCATCATCACAATCAATATCATCAACATCATAATCTTGTCATTATTTCTATTGCCATTACAATTATTATTATTGTTGTAGTTGTTGTTGTTGTCATTGTTAACTTTATTCTCTAAGATTTACGCGTATAATGAACTCTCAAAAAACAACGTAATATTTCTCAAAATTCTGAACGCGGAAACTTTTGCAAAATAGCCTTTCTGAAGATATATGCATACATGTGTGTGTGTGTGTGTGTGTGTGTGTGTGTGTGTTATTTCTTTACTACCCACAAGGGGCTACACACAGAGGGGACAAACAAGGACAGACAAACGGATTAAGTCGATTATACCGACCCCAGTGCGTAACTGGTACTTATTTGATCGACCCCGAAAGGATGAAAGGCAAAGTCGACCTCGGCGGAATTTGAACTCAGAACGTAGCGGCAGACGAAATACGGCTAAGCATTTCGCCCGGCGTGCTAACGTTTCTGGCAGTTCGCCGCCTTGTGTGTGTGTGTGTGTGTGTGTGTGTGTGTGTGTGTGTGTGTGTGCGTGTGTGTGTGAGTGTGTGCATGCGTGAGTGCGTGCGTGTGTATACAGACGCGTACACCGTAATCTCTTATGCTTTCTCCAAACTGGATCCACTCAGATATATGAACCTATATACTCATCCCTTCTTAACGCCCCCACTCCCTCTTACAACGACAATGTATTAAAAACATTCCGGGCATTGGCTCACGACATTCTGGGACACCGGCGTTTCGACATACCGTGTCTCATCAGCTTCAGAACTAGCTAGCTAAGAACAAATATGGAACTATTTGTGTGTGTGTATGTGCATATATATATATATATATATAGTTTCCCTATTATTTGGTTCGTGTGTTACCATTCTGAGTATAAAATGATTACTAATGAATTAATAAAAACAAATCGAAATTCATCAACATAGTATCAACTTTATTTAAAAGAGAGAGAACTATGCAATATCGATAGAATTATCGATTTTTTAAGTTTTCTAACACAAAACAAAAAAACGCTAGTTTAAATGAAAATAAAAAGTGAAATAAGAAAACCTACATTTGTAGGATCATAACAAGTTCTATTTGGGACTAACTTGGAATGAAGAGGATTGTAGTAGGTATCGAACCTAAGACCACGAATTTAAATAGTTATAAGGTTTCTTGTAGTGCTTAGTGCTGTGGCACGTGTTAAATAAGGCAGCATCGAACTATCATTTATTTACAGTCATCACTGAACCGATTCTGTATCTAATGGTGCAGAAATATTTCTTTTATTGTCCTTAGGGAACACCATAGATGACTCTCGGTTGACTAATGATGGTAGCGCTAACGATGTCGTCTCGTCACATTACTAACGTTTGACCCTTCACTAGGCGTGAACGTTGTTTCGATAATTAACATCAACGAACATGCGCACACATGCACAAAGGTACAAGTGCAACAACACGCTTGCAAATATGCACAGCTGCACACTTCTATGTACATATATGCATTTATGTCCTTACGTACATACATGTATACACATGAA
>NC_068997.1:53542458-53545063 GCF_001194135.2 Octopus bimaculoides | reverse complement strand
GTGTGTGTGTGTGTGTGTGTGTGTGTGTGTGTGTGTGTGCGCGCGTGCGTGTGCGTGTGTATGAATCAAATAGCGTTTGTATAATAATATGCTAAGCAGTACAAAGAATTAGAAAAAAGGTGAAAGGGAAAGAAGATGGAAAGTAAAGAGTAGATATAGGAAATGGAGAAGACTATGATAATAAAAGAGCCAGTGATTTCGGAGGGGAGGAGCAAGTTGATTACATCAACCCAGTACTTGACTGGTACAACATTTTATCGATCGTAGACGGAGGAAATACTAATTTGATATTGGTGTGACTTCATTCCAGATGGTAAAGAACTGGAACAAATGCCTCTGAACATTTTGCCCAAGATGTTCTTAATTCTGCCATGCCACCGCATTTAAGATAACAAACAAACAAAAACATTCTTTCTCCTCTCAGCACAAGGCCTGAAAGCACACTATGTGTTTTTTGTATTTTTTTTTGTGTTGACTATTTAATCAATCTCGTTAAGATGAAAGACAATGAAAGATTCAGCTGAATTTGAACTCAGAAAATAAGCCGGAGGAAATGCCCTGAACCATTTAGTCCGGTGAGAAAAGGACACAATGCGGTTTCAAAGTTTGGCACAACTCCGGAGTGTTTGTCGATTGCTTTGACCCCAAGGGGTAACTGGTAATTATTTTATCGATCCCGGAAGGATGAAAGGCAAAGAAGACCTCGGCAGAATTTGAACTCGATATATAAGGCCGGAAGAAATGCTGCTAAGCATTTTGTCCGGTGCGATAACGATTCTGCAAGGTTGCCGCCTTTAAGGTGGAAAAGAAAATCGGGTTAAGAAATAAAAACTTGAGAAAATTATTTACAAAGAATTTTAAAATTCATGAATGGGAAAAAAATTTCTAAATTACATGAAAAAAACAAAGAAATATAAAGCAAAAGCAACAAAAATTGAAAGGAAGGAAGGAAGGAAGAAGGAACGAAAGCAATAAAGAAGGAAACAAGGAAAGAAAGAAAGAAAGAAGGAAGGTAGGAAAGAAAAAAGATGAAAGGAATTGAAAAAAGCAATATTGAAAAAAAATGAAGGAATAGTGGAAAAAAAGAAAGAAAGAAAGGAAGTAAGAAATAAATAAATGAAAGAAGGAAAGAAATTAAAGAAAGAAAGGAAGAAAGAGTGTAATAATGTAAGAATGAAAGAGAAAAGCGAGGTGAAGGAGGGAGGAACAGAAATATTTACGACAAAATATAAATTAAAAATGCGTGAAAAGAAGGAAGATGGGAAAAATTAGGGATTCATCTTAGTTTTTGAAGCAATCAAGAAAAAATGGCGACTGAGAGTTTGTCCCTAATTGGGGGCCAACACCCCTCTATTGTTTTATTAAGGAATTTTGTTAAGGTACATCGAAAATGTGGTGGGGGGACATATGTTTGCGTATTTGTGTATGTTTTTTGTTATTTCGTATCCATGTGTGTGCATAAGTATGTGTGTGTGTGTGTGTGTGAGAGAGAGAGAGAGAGAGAGAGAGAGAGACAGGGGGAGAGAGCGGATCATGTGTGTCTTGTATAGTGTTTTTGGTGCGTTTGGGTTGATTGAGGTTGATGAAGTGTGTGTGTATGTGTGTGTGTGCGTGTGTGTGTATGTATGTGTGTGCGTGTGTGTGTATGTGCGTGTGTGCGTGTGTGCGTGAGAGAGAGAGAGATGGGAGATAGAATCAGTGGAATGTAATAGAAGAAGAAGAAGAAGAAGAAGAAGAAGAAGAAGAAGAAGAAGAAGAAGAAGAAGAAGAAGAAGAAGAAGACCAGGACGACGACGATGACGATGGTGATGATGATAATGATGATGATGATGATGAAGATAATGATGATAAAAAAATCAAGAACAAGAAGTTATTCGAAACACTTTTGCTTCATTTTGGCATTTCGGTGATTTGTAAGTGTGTGTATGTGGGTGTGGGGGTATATATACATATATATATGCGTACACACACGCTCACACACGTACACATAGACTCACGCAAGCATACAAAAACACAGAGAGAGAGAGACAAACAGACAGAAAGATCTCTCCTTCGCTGTTTCTGTATCTTTAGAGAGAAAGAAACAGAAAAGGAGAGATCACAACAGAGTCTCGAATTTCAGAGAGACCAGTCCTTCGATTAATGATCAGTTTCCATGCTTATAGCGCCACCTTTTAACGCTATGCTTGTATATACGGTAAGATTTGTATGTACGTGCGTGCGTCATTGTATGTGTGTGTGTGTGTGTATAGATACACAAATATAACATACAATCCACCATCATCAGACAACATATATATATATATATACGCATATGTGTGTATGCATGAAGTTAGACTGATTGATAGTTAGAGAGAGAGACAGAGAGACAAACAGACAGACAGAGGAGATGTTACAGTTATGGTCTTTCAGAAGACGCTTGGTCATATCATATAGAGACACACTCATACACATGGACCTGGTCTTGCACACACAGCAAAGCAACACAAGTTGCTTATGAATATGTATGAGGGAATAATAATAATAATAATAATAAACATGCACACATGCATACATACATACATGCATGCATGCATATATATATATATATATATATATATATATA
>NC_068997.1:53536954-53540201 GCF_001194135.2 Octopus bimaculoides | reverse complement strand
ATATATATACATATATATATATATATACACGTATGTATATAAATGTGGGTGTTTACATTTCCATATATGTATCTGCATCTTTCTCTCTCTCTCTCTAACGCTGTGACCCTCTCTCTATGTGTGTGTGTGTGTGGATGTGAGTGTGTGGGTGTCTTTATGTGTATGCACTTATGTGTATACAGTATTTATATATGAATGTATTTGCATGTTCCAATTTAACTTCTCTGTCATTCTAAACCAAAAAAAAAATGAGATCAATTTCCTCTGATTCACTTGATTAATTACACGAAAAGGTTGTAACCAGTCCTAATTAACCCCCATTCCCTACAAACACTCACCCATCTCACCCGTCTCTCTTAGATCTACCGTTTCTTGCCCCTATCATTGCCAGTGTCCAGGAGCCACAGGATACTACCGGAGCTTACCGGACATAATCCGAATACTACCGGATATTGCCGGATATTCGTTTACATTCAACTAAATTTAACTATTTATATGAATGACGTCATATGTAAGGGATAACGCAGTATGGCTGAAGTATTTTCAGGTAGAAGGGTGGGGGCGGGTAAGAAAAGGCGAAAAAAATATCGTTTTCATTGTCAAACAAAAGCCATAACTCTGGTCGTATTTCGGTTTTAGCTGAGGATCAACATCATCGGCTGAGGAGTCATCTAATGTCCCACATTATCGGAGATTTAACAAAGGGAGTGATCTGGTAGAATCGCTAGAGCATCGGATAAAATACTAAGCAGTATTTCCGAATCATTATGTTCTGATTTCAAATTTTGCTGAGGTTGACTTTACCAGTTATCATTCAGGGCTGGTAATACAGGTACCAGCTCAGTACTGATGTCGATGTAAACGATTTGTCTCCACCCCTGAAATTGCCGGCCGTGCACCAAAATTTCAAACTATTGCTAGAGAATTAATAAAGGGGCCGATATGACAGAACTGTTTGCGCATCGGACAAAATACTTCGCAGCCTCTCTACCAACTCATTACGGTCGGAGTTCAAATTATATATATATATATATATATATATATATATATATATATATATATATATATATATATATATATATATATACGTATAGATGTGAGTACGTACATATACGTACGTATATATGCATATATATGTATATTATTTATATTATATATATATGTGTGTATTATATATGTATGTATGTATACAACGGGTTTCTCTCAGTTTCCATCTATCAAATCCGCTTGCAAGACTTTGGTCGTCCTGAGGCTTTAGTAGAAAACATTTGACCATGGTGCCAAGCAGTGAAGTTGAACTCGGAACGATGTGGTTTAGAAGCAAGCTTCTTTCCACACAGTTAAGTATCAATAAATACAGATAAAAATAACATAAATCGTTATTCCAACTTTTCTGAATTCTCTGCCTCAATTAGCCATTTTAAGACCAAACTTTGCAGCGTGTCTGCAGAAACGTAACAATCTGATCACTTATCTGTTCGCACTCTTTTGATTATAGCATAAATGGTCTTCTATTGAAACATTTAACTATGTGAAGGCAATGGATTAGGAGAATCGGTCGAACGATATATGAAATGCTTTGCAGTGTTTAGCTGCGTATCTTTACGTTCTGAATTGAAATTGCGCAATGGTCGACTTCCCCTTTTATATTTCCGGAATTGCTAATATGAGTACCAACTGAATATACAGGTAAATATATAATCGAACCATACACATACAATTTAATATGTTTTACCTAAGTAAGTAATCAAAATTTGTAACTATTAAATATCTAATATTTCTTGACCAACAAAATATTGTATTACAAATCATCTATTTGAATAAATTACAAAATTAAAGCTAAAAATACAGGTGCAATAACCGTTTAGCATAGGTCAATGAGAATTCCTTTCCACTATATATCGAAATATAAATACACACATACACACATATATACACACACTCTGCACATCTATACTCTGCACAGATAAACTCTGTGCATTTAATTTACATACGTACAATACACTTATTCTCAAAATAAATACACACTGTTCATATTTACATTTCACGCATGTATTCTACGAATAGATTCTACATTCACATTCTCTACACAAGTATGTAATATAAGTATACACTGTTCAGATTTACATTTCACGCATATATTCTACAAATGGGTTCTACATTCATATATTTTCTACACAAGTATGTAATATAACTGTTCACATTTACATTTCACGTTTATATTCTACAAATAGATTCTACATTCATATTCTCTACACAAGCATTTAATATGAATACACACAGTTCACACATTCTTCACACATACTCTACAAAGAAACACTTGACACAAGCATATACTCTATATGCATATACTCTATCTGCATATATTCTATACGCGCATACGCTGCACACAAATACTCTGCAAGCCGGCATTCTCTACACACATACGATACACAGAGTCGAATGCTTGACTGTAGACAGATCCGTCGCCATACGCTTGTCATGTTATCAGGAAAGGGGTGTAGCGAAGTGAACTGGCGATTGAAGTTCGAATGATGAACGTGTTTTAAGAACAAGCCGCAAGTTTGATGTTCCACATCAATGTTATTGATCCAAATGTACGATATTCTAGTTGTTGTTGTTGCTGTTACTATTGTTGTTGTTATTATTATTATTATTATTATTATTATTATTATTATTATTATTATTATTATTATTATTATTATTATTATTACTATTATTACTTTTTATGAATACATTTACTGCTACTACTACCACTACTGCTGCTGCTGCTGTTGCTTTTACTACTACTACTACTACTACTACTACTACTACTACTACTACTAATACAATCATCCCCAATATCATCAACATTGACATCAACATGTACACCAATGTCACCGCGCTGCCATCATCATTTTGAATAGCCTCATTCTATATTATTTTTATTATTGGTCTCATTGCTCCAACAACCCTCAGTAGTAGTAGTAGTAGTAGTAGTAGTAGTAGTAGTAGTAGTAGTAGTAGTAGTAGTAGCATGATTTCTCTTAGTATTATTTAAAATATCGACAATGCTGCTGCTGATGACGTTCATAAGGACAATAACAACATTGATAATAATAATAATAATAATAATAATAATAATAATAATAACAATAATGATGATGATGATGACGATGATGATGATGAGGATGATGAAGATCATGAAGATCATGATGATAATAAGAAAAATAATAATAATAATAATAATAATAATAATAATAATAAT
>NC_068997.1:53536569-53536944 GCF_001194135.2 Octopus bimaculoides | reverse complement strand
ATAATAATAATAATAATAATAATAATGATAATAAAAATAATAATAATAATTACAGCGCTGATTTCCAGCTGCCTATCGTGGTGTGTCGTCGTCAACGATGGCAATCAGTTCTGTTTCTCTCGCAGACAGACTTCCAAACAGATCAAGGGATCTCGGCCATATTAGCTTTTATAGGCGTTTTGTTTTTTTATAGTTTTTTTTTTTTTTGTTCCAGTCTTTTATATATTTTTTTTCCATTTTCCTATTTCTGCGACTTTTTTTTATATATTTCATTGAATATTTTTACGGTTGGATGTATGGGCGTTGTTCATCAGTAAAAAAAGCAGCATCAGCAGCAGTTGCAGCGGTAGCAACAACAAGAACAACAGCAACAAT
>NC_068997.1:53529799-53530075 GCF_001194135.2 Octopus bimaculoides | reverse complement strand
GTGCCTCTTACTGAGATAAAACTTGCATCGTATTCACTTTGTTTATATTTCAAAAGCAAGGTTAAAAGTTATATTTATGAACATACGTGTGCCGTACATTTAACACCACCCAGAAATCGTCGAGAAGTGCATTAAATACACACACACACACACACACACACATACTCACATACACACATGCACATACACACACAATCACACACACACACATACATATACACACACATGTACACATGCACAACCACACTACACGTAGAGCACATGCACATATGGTAT
>NC_068997.1:53526929-53529621 GCF_001194135.2 Octopus bimaculoides | reverse complement strand
ATATATATATATATATATATATATATACATATACATATACACACATGAATATAGACATTTCATATTTGGTCGACAGTAAGCAATAACGTGTTTGGAAAAGAAGAAGGAAGTAGGTTAATTAAATCTGGAGATGTAAATGTTTTACTGCTCACACTGGGTACGGGTGGGAACCCATTGCTGTGACGTCTTTCATCCTTGCTCTCGCTACAATTGTTATTTCTATGCTAACGTCACCTAATTAAATTTCATTGCCAATTGATGCTGATTATGCTTTCACTTCTTTTAATTACTTTTATGTTCGGTTCTCTTTCTTTTTTTTTTCTTTTTTTTTTTTTGATTGTCGTCATTGTCGACTTACTCATCATCATCATCGTCATCATTATCATCATTTTCATCATTGAAGCCGTCATCGTCGTCAGCAACGTTCTCGTCATCACCATTCTCAATAACATTATCATCATCATCGTCCCTCGGTATCGTCATGGTCATCATCGTCGTCATCATTATCACCATGATCAAAATCCTCATCGTCATCGTCATCATCACCATCCTCATCATCACCCCCACCACCATTATGATGATCATCATCATGGCCATCATCGTTCTCATTACCATCGCCTCTATCCTCATTATCAACATCATCCTCGCTGTCATCATAACCATCATGATCTTTATCATCATCACCATCATTGTCATCATCATATCGCGCTCATCCTCACCTTCATCACCCTTATCCCCCACCATCTTTGTCCTCATTGTCATCACCATCATCATCATCATCCTCGTCGTCGCTGTCGTCTCTGTTTATTGTTACAGAGTTGATTGGTTTGTAAGTTAACCTATTAGACATCAAACAGCAACAACAACAATAACATCAACAACAACAATAACAGCAACCACAAAATCCATGTATATTTAACTACCCAGTTCATCCAGTTGTTGTTTTTTTATACTTTTCTTTTCATGTTGTTCTTATTGTTGCTCTTCATTTTTTTTCCAATTATTGTTATCGTTAGTTTTATCGTTTATTCATTGAATATTATGAATTCAGAGAAAATTTCTACATATTTCTGAATTATTCTACGGACTTCTCCCACACCATTATGGCGGCTGTAACAATATGGATGTACAATTAACAGTATCGTCGTGGCCCAGACTCTATTAATATCATTTTGCTTTTACTACAATGACACTTCATTCTGATGAAAACAGATTAAGATCGAAACGTAATTACCAACAGCTGAATAAATATCCATGGAATCGAGGACATGAGGGAAGGCAAGATCTACTGCTTCCCAGCCACATGGTTCCGGGTTCAGTTCCACTGCGCGACACCTTGGGCAACTGTCTTCTACCATACCAGTAGATTGACCAAAGCCTTGTGAGTGGATTTGGTAGAGGGAAAACTAAAGAAGCCCGCGGTATATATACATAATTTATATATGTGTCTTTGCGTCTCTGTTTGTCCCACCACCAACACTTGACAACTGGTGTTACAGTGTTTGCGTCCCCGTGACCTAGCAGTTCGGTCAAAGTGACCGATAGAATAAGAGCCGGCATAAAAAGAAAATACAAAAATTCCTCAAGGCTGTGCTCTACCATCGCCGCAGTCCAGATAAAATATAAAAGATAAAACACACACATACACATATTCATACATACATACATACATTTCGTTTTTGCATTTGGTTTGTTACAGTCTTGAACTCTAGTGCTGAAACCTTCTTTTCCATTCGGGTGGGTCACCTTGCCATTAATGAACAAACCTACTACTATTAACTCACCTATTTGTTTGCCAATTGCTTAACCACTTAAATAGTTAATTAAATAACTATTCAATTGTTTACTTGGTAGATTTGATTAATTAGTTAATTTGTTAGTTTGTTTCTTTCTTTCTTTGTTAGCTAGTTGGTTAGTTGGTTGGACAATTAGTTAAGTAGGCAGGTAGTCAATTAGATGATAGTCCAAACTATGAATCATACAACTAGTTAGTTAATTTGTTACATGGTTAACAAATGCATGAAAATATGAAATGCTATAAGGAAAGATAGTGTGTTTATTGTTGGCATAACGAGCTTCCCGAAGCGCACACAGACACACACACACACACACACATATATATACACAGGCGTAAGAGTGGCTGTGTGGTATATATATATATATATATATATATGTGTGTGTGTGTGTGTGTGTGTGTGTGAGTGTGTGTAGGTAGGTAGGTATGCTTACGTATATATACATATACATATATACATATATATACATACGTATACACATACATAGATATTTCTATAATATATATCTGCACACACATGCACGCATACACAGAAGCAGACAGACACACACACACACACACACACACACACACACACACACACACACACACATAATACACAGATAAACGATAGATAGATAGATAGATAGATAGATAGATAGATAGATAGATAGATAGATAGATAGATAGTTACTAAAACATTTACCCTGGAGAACTATTTATTAAGCGAAGGAAAGAAAAGACAAGAATTTCGGTCGAGGAATAAAAGAGAAAAGTCTGCTAGAGATGAAAGAATTGCTATTAAAGAAGCCAAAATATCGATAGATGCAAATTCTTCGCTAAATCGATACATAATTTGTTATTAGCATCTGTGTGTCGGCGTTTGTGTAAGCACGGTTGTGATTGCGTACGTATATA
>NC_068997.1:53525278-53526743 GCF_001194135.2 Octopus bimaculoides | reverse complement strand
TATATATATATATATATATATATATATATATATATATATATATGTATGTATGTATGTATGTATATATGTATATATGTATGTGCGTGTGTATAAAAAACTGTATGTGTGTGTATATATATATGTATGCATGTATAATGTATTAATTAAAGTGTATAGTATATATATAGATGCATGCGTGTATGTGTATGTGTGTTGTGTGTGTGTTGTGTGTGTTGTGTGTCTTTGTGTCCGTAACTGACACACCACCCCCGCTTGACAACTGGTGTTGGTTTGTTTATGTCTCCCAGAACATATGTTTCCCCAAAATATTATTTGTCCAACCGGATATACATGCGTATAAATTTATCCACGTATATATGTGAAAATATCTATTTCCGAATATGTGTATATTTGTCCTAAATGTATAATGTGTATATTGTTGTTGATGTTATTGTTGTTGAGGTTAATGACGTGTTGATGTTGTTCTTCTCATTGCAGCCGATGTTATTTTTCTCGTTGTTGAACGAACCGTCGTTGATGATGATGATGTTACTACTGATGTTTATGTTGCTGTTGTTGGAATTAATGTTTAGGCCTGACATCGTTGACCGCACCTATAATCAAATATTGTCCATCCATGACCATCGCGTGGAGTTTCTTCGCTACAACTCCCGCGAACTATATTATGTTTCGGCTGGAAATGAATTGGTGAAATTTTTAAAAAATTAGCTGCTATTTCTAGCAGAACAAGTAACCATGTAGAAGTCTCTCGTTGGCACATTTTATACATGACGTACGCAAAAATCGTACACAAACGCTACACCCGCTCTCACACGTACCCACACACTCAGGCACAAACATACATACCCAGGTATATACAGCCTTTTTATGTACGCATGTATGTATATGTTATATGTACATATGTATGTATGTATGTATGTATGTATGTATGTATATATATGTGTGTGCGCAGGCACGTTGGTGTGGATGTGTGTACATATGAAGAATTTACTTCAAAACTAACTATTTAAAAAGGATCTTAAAATGAGACAGACAACCGTTTGGAAGGTGTATATAAACATATACATGTGCGTGTGTATATGTTTTTTGTCTGTGTGTGTGGCTATTTATATGCATATTGCTATCCGTATGCGCAAACGTATGTATTAATATATTTATATGTAGTGTGTGCGTATACGATTGTATATGTGTAAATGAGAAAATAGAAAACGAACGGAAGAGATAAATGGAAAAATATAGAGAACGAAAATGAAAAAACGAACGAGAAACAAAAGAAAAAAAGAAAGGAAGACACTTCATGATGGAAAAGAGGAAGGAGGGAAGAGAGAATGTGTGTGTGTGCGAGAGAGAGAGAGACAGAGAGACAGAGAGACAGAGAGACAGAGACAGAGTAATGAAAGTAATATTTAGAAAGAATTATAAAATGGTTGAAAGATTGAAAATGAAGAGAGAGAGGGAGAGAGAG
>NC_068997.1:53524497-53525179 GCF_001194135.2 Octopus bimaculoides | reverse complement strand
AAAGAAAGAAAGAAAGAAAGAAAGAAAGAAAGAAAGAAAAATGGGTCGGAAAGGAGAGAGTGGTGGAACGCGAGGAGACTCACAAAAATAAACGAACAAAAATGTAAATAAAATATATAACAAAAAAAGAAAAAGAGAGGGAGAAAATGGTATAAGAGAAGGCGATAGAATTTGAGAGGAAATGAAATGGTGGTAGTGAGAGGGGAATGAAGGAGTGCGAAGGTAGAAGAAAGGTGAAGGCTTGTTGGCTGGAAGGTTGGAAGGTGAGGTGTTGGTGGTGGTGTCTGGTTGAACATTTCACAAGAGGTTGGTAATTTTGGTGAGAGTTGCCAATGGCGACTACTGCACTGTATGACTGCTCATGCAGACGAAATAGCGTACGATCTTTGCATATTCACCTCTGCATAGAAGACGTATATACTGTACAGGCACACGCGCCAACACAGGCACCAAATAAACACTTATACGCACACACACATATATACGTACATATATATATATATATATATACATACACACACACACACACAGACACAAACACATATATATACACCTAGCCCCACCGCATAAACGCTGAAATCAAATTACTCAACCACAATTTCATTATATAAAAACACATATGCATGCATAGATATGATTCTGTGCGCGAGTGTGTTTGTATGTGTATATATGTATATATATA
>NC_068997.1:53520647-53524107 GCF_001194135.2 Octopus bimaculoides | reverse complement strand
TATATATACGTATTTATGTGTGTGCACGTGTGTGTGCATAGGTGCCAAGTGTTTTAAAAAAATCAGAGCTAATTAATTTCTGTACTTAAAACTTTAAAACACGTCTGAGTTATTATTATTATTATTATTATTATTATTATTATTATTATTATTATTATTATTAATAATAATAATAATAATAATAATAATAATAATAATAATAATAATAATAATATTTCAAGAATACAACAATAATAAAGATTCAAGTAAAGTTTATAAAAATCTCGAGCGGTTTTAATATATTATATATAATTTCATCGAGTGGAGGGCATCAGTATAAGATATTACAATATATTATAATATATTATAATTTATTATAATATATTACAATATATTATAATATATTGTAATATATCCAACGTGACATATGTATACACACCAAGAAAGATGTAATAAAAAATATATTTTTTTACTCTTTGACTTGTTTAGTCATTTAACAGCGGCCATGCTGGAGCATATAGAGCTTATTTCTACAAGTTGTGTGTATGGAAAATGTTACACTTAATTTCCATGTTTCAACTACGTTTAGACTATATTGCATGCGCGTGTGTGTGTGTGAGAGAGAGAGAGAGAGAGAAAGAGAGAAAGATTTTGTATAAAATAGATGCACGTGTACTTCTCAAGGTAAGATTTAATTCACCAAAATGAAGTATTTTGTTGCTAAGAGTGCTCTATAAATAATTAGAAAATCAATTAGAGCCAAAGGAAAGAAAAATCGATGAAACGGAGAATCCAAAATGATATGCTGATGCCGATAAGAAGGTGTGTGTGCGCGCGTGTGTGTGTGTGTGTGTGTGTGTGTGTGTGTGTTGTTACAGGAAGAGTTAAAAAATATAATGTGCACATGTGCGTGTGTGTCTATATACATATATAGGCACACACAGGGAGAGAGAGAGAGATTGGTTAGATAGATAGAGAGATGGGTTAGATAGATAGATAGATAGATAGATAGATAGATAGATAGATAGACAGACAGACATGCCAAACAAACTGACACATAGACAGACAGAGAAATCACCTCTCGGTTTTCGGTGCATGGAACATCAAGCACTTTTGTGTGTGTATGTGTGTATATGTGTGGGCATATATGTATGTGTGTATATGTGTGGGCATATATGTATGTGTATGTGTGTGTGTATTTGTATGGATGTTTTTTGTCTATTCATACGTGAAAATTACATAAATATATTTTAAAATAAAAATACATATATCCATACAACGTAAGACACTGTATAACAAGTTGTTTCTTTATTTGCACAATGCCAAACCTTCCATAGGTGAGCCTTAGAAATTAGAAACTGGTTTGATTTGGAGCAATAATCCTCATAAATGGAAAAAATATTGGTTATTGATGGAACATTCTGTTCACTATCACAGTCGGAAGTTACAGACCAGACACTGTTACCGAGGATAGAAGTGAAAATATTCTTGTACTCAAATAAACGCCAGACACGCTGCAGAACCAACGAAAGAGAGAGCATCCATAGAAAACCATTTTGAAACCTAAAAATTCTTTGCTACAATTCAAAATTTTCCTGTGCTGCTATAATAAATGATGGAGTTGGCGATGGAGGGGCATTCTTTTAGATATTATTCTTCAAAATCAGTCATTTCAACGCTTCTTTAACTGGGGTATCCCCATTCAGTTATTTTTAGTCTGTAATTACGAGATCGGTACTTAATTTGGTCTGAGGAAAAGAGTTCGAGAAAAAGAGACAAAATCGATCCTAGATCGGGATCGATACTGATATGTCTTAGTCTGAAATGAATGGAAAGCTAAGTTGCCCAACACAGGATTTGATCTCGGAGCGCAGAAAAACGAAGCCATTAACGTGATACCTTCCTTCATATATGTATAATTGAGTGTCTATATATGTATATTCTTTTATTCCTTTACACATTTCAGCCCTAAGCCTGTGGCCATACTGGAGCATCGCCATATATATGTATATTTGTATATATGTATATATACATATATATGTGTGTGTGTGTGTGTGTGTGTGTGTGTGTGGGTGTATAATACAAATGATATGTAAGCATATGCATGTATACAAACATATATGTACATACCTACATCTACATGTATATATAGATGCATATTCGGCTACAGGACGTTAGAAAAATGAACGGGAACATAAAAACAAAACAGACATGTATGTGTATGTGTATATATGTGTGTTTGTGTGTGTGCATATACGTGCGAAAATACATATGCATACATACGCACATGTGAAGTGTGTTTGTAATGCTTGTTATGTAAACATTGATGTTGATGGTGGTAGTGGTGATGTTGTTGTTGTTGTTGTTGGTGGTGGTGGTGGTGGTGGTGGTTGTGGTAGTGGTGGTGGGGGTGGGGGTGGTGCATGTGATATTGCTGCCGCCACTGAAGCTGATGAGGTGATGAAAAAATTTAATAACAACAACAAAAGGTGCAATCTATATTGATAGATATAATAGGAAGAGATCAGAGAGAGAGAGGGTGGTAGGGCAGTGTAGAGGTAGAGAAAGGAGCAGCAGGGATAAAGAGTAAGAGGGTGAGGGAAAAGGAAGGGGAGCTTCGTGGGGTAGGCGAAGGAAGAAGAGAATGAATGTGAGAGTAGAGGGAAGAGGATGTGGTAAAAGCAAGTAAGATCCACGTGGAGCGTTGGCGACCACTTAAAACAGCCGGCATGTTGACAAAATCTGTCACATTAGACTTAAATGTAATCAATTAGGAATGGCACCTCTTGAAGGGGAAGACCTGAGACACACACAAACACACACACACACATGCACACACAAACTTACTCATACACACACACACACACACATATGCATATAGATAGATAGATAGATAGATAGATAGATAGATAGATAGATAGGTAGATAGATAGATGCACACCCATACATACGTGTATGCTCCCACACACGGATAAATGCACTTCCTCCGCACGCGTTCAAACATAGAGCCACATGCATCTGTTCTCACGCACATGCACGAACAAAGTACATGTAAGTACACACACACACACACAAACACAAACACACACAATCACACACACGCAGTCACATGTATATTCAAGCAAATATATTCACTCGAACACACAAGTATATACATGTGCACAGACAATACATATATACAAATATGATAGAGCCAAGACGTTTACATATAACATACAGAGTCATATACACACCTCTACACACAAGAATTGTAGAGAACCAGCAGGTATGAATTTATATAAGCTAACGCTTAATTAATATAATAAACTTCATATATATATATATATATATATCTGCATATATTTTGGGGAGTAACCATTCAGATTAATTGTAAAATTGCTTTACTATAGCTGATCATAAAAAACAAACATTAATATACATACATACATACATACATACATATATATATATATATATATATATATATATATATATATATATA
>NC_068997.1:53515387-53520177 GCF_001194135.2 Octopus bimaculoides | reverse complement strand
TATATATATATATATATATATATTTGCATATATATATATATATATGTATATATATGTATATATATATATATATGTATATAAGTATGTATATAATCTTCAAACCTATTTCTAGATTCATAAAAAGAAAAAGAACATCTGTGGTGATCAAATGAAGAACTCACAGCTCTTGCATCCAGTCTATAGATTCTCATTTGCATATATAATTAAAGGTGCTCGGGGCTAGGTTACACCTGGATTGCATGAAAGACTGGAAATGTTGATGCTTCCCAAGAAATGACAAATCAAACCGTCATGCTTCCTTGAAATCCAATCGATAAGCAGCACAGTGAAGACCAGTAAAACATTCGTAAAATTCTCCATTTGATTTTCATGGAATGAACATATACACACAATCATATATGTGCATATGACATACACTACCACACACGACAAGGTAAACTACTCGCACTCATACAAAAAATTCAGTTGTTAGGGACGGGCTTATATAGATTCACATGGTACAAGTAATTGGGTTCTATCTGAATATACACCAATATTTTCTTTTTACCTTTAAGGTACCCTACTGGTAGAATCGCTAGCACACCGGTAAAACTGCTAAGCCCCATCCTCTAAAAATGCCTGACTTTGTTGCAAAATGCGAAACTAATATTTTTATTTACGTATACTAACATCGTAATTGCATATTTATAATTATATAGATATACATATATCTGTATATATATAAGAGTTTTGACTGTTATTTCCAGGAGGTAAATATACTTAGTATGTACTTTGATTGATTTTAATCCCTAAACTATTTAATGCTTTTGGGGGGCCTGCAATCGTCTATATTATTGATTCTGTCTTTATCATTTTTAAATTGTTACACTAGATAATAATAGCGTCAATAATATCTTTGCAAATGTTTTCTCCTGAAATATTTGCTCCATATATCTGCATATTTATATTTATATAGATATACATATACAATCTTGAATCAAAGATTGGAATTTATCCCTTTGGTGAACGGCTTTTATTTCACCAGAACGAAACTAAATACAACTCACAAATCATACACAAGCATCGAACTCAATCGTACGTACAGTTAAATTCACATAAACATAAATATTTTCATATTTACATAAAAAAAAAATATATATGTAGGCATAAATATCCACATAATCCCACATATATATATTCATATACATGTATGTAGTAATGTATGGTATATATGTATATGCTACGATTTCCACAACCCTCATGGCATGTCTACGAGGTTTTTTGCATCTCCACTGACGAAGGTATCACATAGCTTCACATCATAAATATATATATTATATACATATATACATATAAAGATATATATATATATATATGTATGTATGTATGTATGTCTGTATGCATATATATACAGGCTTGGCCAAAAGTCACTCGATAGTAAATCAAAATTCCATAGATACTTAATATTTAATTTTATTTATTTATTCCAATTATGAATGTTCAATAACTGAATGGTGTGAGTTGAAAATCATCGTATTTTCTTTTTCACGTTTTTCTATTTATTAGCGCATCCTCATATAAAATAATGTTTTGTTTTAATCTTGGAATTAAATGAGTTTTGATTTACTGTCAGGTGACTTTTGGCCAACCTTGTATATATATATATACATTCACACACACACACATACATACATATATATATATATATATATATATATATATATATATATATATATGCCATGTACAAAACACACACTCAGGTATATTTATACCTATATAAACGTAAATATACAATTACACACATCAATACGTTATAAGTTTTATGTGACTGTGTATGGATTTGATTATTGTATTATAATTTATAATTGACAATGTATTGAACCTTCGATAGGTACGTAGTGTATTGAAATTGTATAAACTTTAATAAGTTCCATACCCGAAGCACCTTCGAAGTCACACTACTATGCCCTGTGCTGGTATTGTGTATATCATTCAATGGATGTAATTGTAATTTGTCTTTATCATACAACGTTACGTATGTATATGTGTATATGTACGTGTATATATATATATATATATATATATACATATATGTGGAGGCGCGTGGGCTTAGTGGTTAGGGTGTCAGCACCATGATCGTAAGATTGTGGTTTCGATTCCTGGACCGGGCGATGCGTTGTGTTCTTGAGCAAAACACTTCATTTCACGTTGCTCCAGTCCACTAAACTGGCAGAAATGAGTAACGTTGCGATGGACTGGCGTCCCGTCCAGGTGGCGGGGAACACATACGCCATAGAAACCGGGAAACCGGGCCCATGAGCCTGCTAGGCTTTAAAAGGGCGCATCTATTTTTTATTATATATATATAGACGTACGTGTGCTTATATATATAAGCACACGTACGTCTATATATATTTATATATACATAAATGCATGAAGTATGCATCAAAGAATATATATTCACACACACACAAACACAAACACACGCACACGCACAAATATACATATATACAAGCGCACATGTATATGTTTGTTTGTATATGTGCCTGTGTATGTTTTATGTATGTGTATACGTATGTCTATAGATATAGGTCTTCCGCTGAAGGAAAGGTTGTTTTTAAAGTTTGTTGGAGGAGGGGGAGCCAAAATGGCAACTCTGAAATCCCTCCCCACAAACACTTAACCAAAAAAACATCTAGCGGGTTTCACTTATGACGAATGACCTATTTCTATAACCTCTGACCTCTAACTAAAATGTCGAAGGTCATAGTAATTAGTCGTGTCAAAAAGCTGCCAGTCTCAGACACCTTTCATGTAATTTTAACCCGAGGGACGCTCTAGTTCTCCGTCATTATCTTCCGCTTTAAACTATATAACCAGAAAGATGTGGTGAGTACTTCCACCTGGAAGAAATATCCTTAGATCACTTTGCAAATTCTTAATTCTCTAATATTATAATAAATTTGTAATAATAATAAAAATACGTTCTGAGTTCAAATTCCGCCGAGGTCGACTTTGCCTTTCATGCTTTCGAGGTCGACTTTGCCTTTCATGCTTTCGAGGTCGATAAATTAAGTACCAGTTACGCACTGGGGTCGATGTAATCGACTTAAACCCTTTGTCTGTCCTTGTTTGTCTCCTTTATGTTTAGCCCCTTGTGGGCAATAAATAAATAAAGAATAGTAGTAGTAGTAGTAGTAGTAGTAGTAGTAGTAGTAGTAGTAGTAGTGATAATTATGACGATGACGACGACGATGACGATGATGATGATGATGATGATGATGATGATGATGATGATGATGATGATGATGATGATGATGATGCTTAGTGTAGTTGCTATGCAATGAAACACTCCTTAATGAAGTAAAGAAGAGAAATGAAGCTGCAAGTGTAAAAGAAAAAGGATTCCCTGCACCGGATGCTGCAACAATAGTAGCAATTGCAGCAATGGCTTCTCGCAACGGATGCATCGACATGCAACGGTGATGCGAACAATGGGCGCAACGGATGCAGAGGTTTTAGCGAATAACAACCGCGGTATTAGAATGCAAACTGAAGGAGCAGAATAGGCCCGGCATTACAGCCCTCACTTCAAAGATGGATTATCTCAGCTAAGCCTGAATCTATAGATTTGATGGTAACAAGAACCAGTAAGAAAACAATAATACATTTCTAAATCTCTCAGAGAGATTTAAACAGTAGTAACACGATAAAGTGGTGGTATGTTGTCAACTTAATGTGAAAATCCCATGAAATGGAAGAATACTACTGTTATTTAACCGTAGGAAGCACCGCTTTCTGTCGGTCTCGAAACATTTCCTGTGTCCTTATGTTTACAAAGGGGGAGATAAGCACCTCCCTTAAATTACAGTCTTTATCAACTAAAGAGTGACGTATCAACGGAACATTCAAGAATCGTGCAAGATAAATCTTGCTCTGATAGAAGTTGCTAAATTTCCCACAAATAGCTTTTAAAAATAAGGGGGAAACATAGGCACTCCGTCGGTTACGACGACGAGTGTTTCAGCTGATCCGAGCAACGGAACAGCTTCGTCGTGAAATTAGCGTGCAAACACACACACACAAAGAAAGACACATACACACATGAATATGGTGAATATATATTATGAATATGTGCGTGTGTGTGTGTGTGTGTATATGTCAAGAGAGAAAGAGAAAGATCCATAGATGAATGAGATGCGATTGATAAGTAGGGCTGTATGTATATATGTATAAATATACACGTAGATACACACACACATCTATGTGTGTTTAGATATGTCTCTGATACAGAGCTAGAAGTGGGGAAACAACCAAAACGATATTGTAAATCATATTCTCTTTTTAATATGAACCAAACTCGTAGACACACGAGCACATTCAAACACACACACACACAGACACACACACACTCACACATACATGCACTTACATGGAACAGAAAGCATACATATAAATACACATCTACGCTTTTGTGACTACAGAAATTCACATACGTCATTATCATGTGACATTCGCACTTTGCATTGGCAAAGATGGCGGATTTTCATGAATCTTGTTGAAGATTCGGTGACATTTAAAGTGAAATTCTCCTACCACGCTTTCATTCACTCACTCACATATACACACACATACGCACATACTCAAACGCATAAACATACACATATAGGCAATCTGTCATACACTCACGCACTATACTTCACAGGAAAAAGTTCTCAGACAATTTGTCTCCGGTAAACACTCATCTCTCCAGACCTACTGGAAGAGGAATACATACATACATATATATATGTATATATATATATATATAT
>NC_068997.1:53513822-53514484 GCF_001194135.2 Octopus bimaculoides | reverse complement strand
CTCTCTCTCTCTCTCTCTCTCTCTCTCTCTCTCTCTCTGTACGTGTGTGTTCGTGTGTGTGTGCTTGTGTGTGTGTCAGTCTGCAAGTATATAGGATGCCAATATTTATATTGCTACCGTTGTTATTGTTGTTGTAGTCACTCCATTCTATTAGAACATATCAACCTAGTTGAAAGAGAAAGGGTGGAGAGATAGAAAGGGTTGGAGAGAGAGAGTCTGTCACAGCCAACTCTATAATTAACAAAGAACTCACCTACAGACAGGGGAAGATAACAAAAAAATGCATCATAGAGTACACGTGAAGGATTTTTAAGACGAAGTTATGTGGTGACGTATCTACAAACACACACACACACACACAGACACACACATGGGGGCACACAAACACGCATGTATATATGAATAAACGTACACACCGAGACATGAACCTAAGCATCAAGAGGGTAGAAGGTGCAAATATCTCTGAATATTCGTAATATATATGATATGATATGATATAATATCATATAAAATAATATATCACACATATTTAGATGGCTAAACGGACAAAGAGATAGATAGATAGATAGATAGATAGATAGATAGATAGATAGATAGATAGAGAGAGAGAGACAGAGGTGAATATGTATATGCATATTTATGTTAATGTTTGTTTTTAACGT
>NC_068997.1:53508630-53511130 GCF_001194135.2 Octopus bimaculoides | reverse complement strand
AACAATAGACCGATAGAATAAGTACCAGGCTTACAAAAATAATTCCTGGGGTCGATTTTCTCGACTAAAGGTGGTGTGGTGCTCCATCATGACCGCAGTCAATTGACTGAAACAAGTAAAAAAAAATAAAAGAATAAATGAATACGTATATACACACACACACACACTATATTGTATTCGTAATGTATAACGTATGGAACCCGACAAATATATACCTGTGCTAACAGATTAATAATGGTAACTAAGACATGTTAAATGCCCCTCAATCTGTTCCAGTTGATATGTACTGTTTTGTGGGAAATATTGTGGGAAATATTGTATTCAGATAACAAGTCTGGCAGATTCTAGGTTCGAGTATTGTGTTGGTTGACCAAGAAAATTGTAACAAATGAGTTCTGTGACTTAAACATTCATCAGACTGTTGTGTTTCCAACGTGTCCAGCTTCCAATGTATCAAGGCGGACTTGAAACAATATGAAATAAAAGGATGTTACAATCAACATCATCACCGTCATTATCATCGTCAACACCATCATCGTTATCATGATCATTATTATCGTTATTACCATCATCATCATCATTATCGTCAACATCATATCCACCACCACCACCACCACCATCAGTATCATCAACACACTAATCTGTTCCCTCCTCCCCCTCTATCAAATGTATATCGAAATCTGTAACCAGTGCGTTATCGATCGCTTTAGAGTCACCTACATCTACCCCACCCCTTGAATACGTCACGACACCGCCACCACCACCACCTCCAGCACCATCTCGCTCACCGTCTCTTCTACCATTTCCTCCTCCGCCTCCGCCTCCGCCTCCTTCTCTTCTCTCTTCTATCGATCAATTCTCGTCAGTCCACCGTGTTATTATGATGGCCCGCTCTGGTTTACGGATAGAAATGTCAAGTGTAGCAAAGAACACAGCACCACCACCGACAACACCACCACCACCGATACCACCACCAACGCGAACGCTACCACCACTACGACCACCACCTCCACCACCACCTCCACCACCACGGCTACCACCATCACCTGAGTCAGCGCCACAAACCTTCCACGTGAGTCTATCCCATCAACGTGTCCCACTCTACTTGAGTGTGCGTTACAAACATGTCACACTCTACCTGAGACTGTCTCACAATCATGTGTTACAAGAACGTTCAACTGTGCCTGAGCTAGAGTTACAAACATCTCCTTTCACCGTGCCTGAGTTGGTTTGATAAACATGCTTTTACATGACTGAATTGGCGTTACAAAGATGTTTCATTGTAACATATTGTGTCACAGATGTATGTCTATTGATAGGTGTATAGATCGGTGCTGTAACATTTCTGCGACACCACCAACACCGACACCACAACGACCACCAGGAAATAAATCATGCGAAAATAAGAGACATGAGGAGAGAAACTGAGGCGATGCTGGTGGTGGTGGTGGTGGTGGTGGTGCTGGTGGTGGTGGTGGTGGTGGTGGTGCAGTTGTTATTCGTGGTATAGTGATGTTGGGTGATAGTGGTGGCGGCTGTAGTGGTAAAGGTGGGGGTGATGGAGATGGTGGTAGGTTGTTAGTGGTGGCGGTGACGGTGTTCTTATTGGTCGTGGTGGTAGTGGTGATGGTGATGGTGATGGGGATGGGGATGACGATGGACACAGTGTTTCATGTAGCGATCTCAGACATAAAACGACGTCACATGTAGCCTCAAACAACATCAAACAGGTGGCATAAAACATCAGTGAAAGGTCAGAAAAACATCAAAGGATAGAAAACACACGTCGAGAGGGAATGGTTCTCTTAGTTTTCTTAGAGTTCCATACATTCATACACACACACACATAGAGAAACAGACACACACAGACACACACACATATACACTTATACAGGAATACGTATAAAAACACATACATAAGCAAATATATATATATATTTATATATACATACATTTACATGTACATATGATATAAATACATATAGTAAGATATATGCATATGTATGCATGAATATATGAACATATAGCTATATACACCGGTACACAAGAAAAAAACACACGAATACACACACGCGTACACACAGACATGAAGTCGCACATTCACATAAACACAATCACGCAAATACTTTCACGTGATACTCTCGTATACACATAATAATTGAAAGCATCCGCTTATATTGATCACATTCGTACCATTATAAACACCACAAATATTGTATATTTATTTTTATATATAAACACACACACATATATAAATATATATATGTGTGTGTGTGTGTGTGTGTGTGTGTGTGTGTATGTGTGTGTGTGTGTGTGTGTACATATATATATATATATATATATATATACATATCCACACATACACATTCATTAGCGCTACACTGATATATAAATACGAACATCATATATCCTTTTAAGCAGTGCATATATAAATATATACATATACATGTATGTGTATATATATATATACATACATGTATATATATATATATATATATAT
>NC_068997.1:53505026-53506479 GCF_001194135.2 Octopus bimaculoides | reverse complement strand
GTATGAGTGTGTGTGTATGTGTGTGTGTGTGTGTGTGTGCGTTTGTGTGTGTGCGTTTGTGTTTGTGTGTGTGTGTGTGTGTGCAGCATAAAACGAACATTTTCGAACTGCATGAAGATGGAGATTTAAGTAAAAGAGAAACAAATTTAATAATAATAATAATAATAATGAGAAGAAGAAGAAGAAGAAGAAGAAGAAGAAGAAGAAGAAGAAGAAGAGGTGGAGGAGGAGGAAGAGGAGGTGGAAGGAAAAGAGGATAGTTAGTGGAGCCAGATACAGACATACAACAATGAAGAGTGACAGTTTTACAAAGACGTAACATGAAGAGAGATGTGTGCAAGATGGACGGGACATAACACACACTGACAGATATGTATGTATGTGGGTATGCGTGTATATAGTTATGTGTATATGTGTGTGCATGTACACATATAGGTGCGGGTTTGTGTGTCAAGGCATAGCTATTCATTGAAAATGCTCAACAATTAACTAGAAGTTACTCGGTGCTATGATCAATGTCTATGTCAAATACATAGACCGAAAATGTCGCCAGTATATATATACATAAAGACAGCATTCGTACATTTGCCATCTAAAATTATATGTACATATAATCAAGCAGACAAACAGACAGATGGAGTGATTGATTGATATGAATATACATATCTATATTGACATATATATATCTGTACGTATATATATAAACACTTTTCTATAAATGTATGTACGTAGGTGCGTGCATACGTGTGTGTGTGCGCGCGTGTGTGCGTGCGTGTGTGTGTCCGTATGTAAATGTTCGTGACCCGATCCTTCGTCCGATGTTACTTCGTCCACGTCACTTGGTCCGATGTCTTTTGTCTGATGATTTTTTTTTTTGTCTAATTTTAAATGAACTCCTTAGAAAACATGGTGAACATCAGAATCAAATAACCATTGACAATTCTCACTGATAGCATTTGTCGTTAGACAAAAAAAAATAATCAAAAATCCTCGGGCCAAAAGACGTCGGACCAAAAGACGTGGTCCAAAAGACGTTTGACGAAGTGACGTCGGGCGAAAAGGCATGGCGTCGTAAATGTGTATTTGCAGGTATACGTACATACATACATATATGCATTCGCTTTTCATAGCCTCGACTGACTAGTTGTGCCGTAAACTATTTGAAAATATTGAAATCAGAAACACTAATAGAGAAAAGAGTAATGAACGCTAATGAATACATACTGTGAGAAGTGATAATTGAAAGAAATCTTGGAAATTTTGCTTAAGCAAATATCGTATTGAGATAAAAAAATTTTTTAAATTACAACCATGGCGGTCATGCTAATCACTTTGGTGTTGCTTCGCAGTTATTTGAGATCTGCAGCAAAAATATACCTTGCAATTATTGTCAATTCAGGACAGCGCACACACAAACACACACATGCACACTTATGTATATATATATATATAT
>NC_068997.1:53503097-53504107 GCF_001194135.2 Octopus bimaculoides | reverse complement strand
TATATATATATATATATATATATATATTCATATATACATACATATACCCTGTACAAAGCATACAAAAAAAAATACAGATGAAGTAGAAAAACACCAAACAAGAAGATAATATACAGCCATCGAGAGAAACAGCGCGCACACACGCATACAATGGTACATCAAAGAGAGCGACCATTGAACGGACCCGCCCTCATCCACAATGACGGCTCCGATGTGGCCATGGAAGCGAATGTTTGCCGGGATAAGGTGGCCCCTCCCATGACGCCCACCACGCCCACGTCGGGAACCCTTAAGAATCATTGGCACCGAAGGGTCGCCGTTTGGTCCACCACAGACGCCGTAACAGACATAAGCAATCGGAGGTGTTCCAACCAGGAGAACTATTTGAGATGGATGACCTCACGACGTAAGGCTTCGTTATCACGTTGTTCCCTTGGCTCTTCCAGATACGGCCTTCCCTTCTCTTAAACACATCGTTCTTGTACTACATGTTTAACAGTAGAATCGTCGTTTTATTTTTCACCAGTGAATCTTATCCAACACCTGGATGGACAAATTCCGCTCTCCGGTCGTCATACCACCCCTAAGAAAGATGTTTGCTTTGACCAATGGCATGCACCGGCCAAGCCCCTTCCGTTCTTTCACGAGCCAGAACAGGAAGGACAAGTTCCTGCTTATGAAGCTCGTGCCATCTGGTTCAAAATGGCTTTGTGACTAGATCCACGAGCGTGGCTTTCATAGGGAATCGCTTTCTATTCTTTTTACCGGCGAGGAAACTACGCCGTTGATGCTGTGATTACGTGTAAAACAGAATTAGAAAGTTAAAATTAGGTGCACGCAGCTTCACAATACGCAATTGTTTACAATTATCCAGTCCACACTGGATTGACATCCGTATATAACCTTTAACTTACGCAAAACATATACGTACATATAATAGTAAGCTAAATGCATATACTCAAGCAAACAAAGATATATATATATATATATATATATATATATATATATAT
>NC_068997.1:53498917-53500019 GCF_001194135.2 Octopus bimaculoides | reverse complement strand
GGTGATACAGACACACACACACACACAATGAAAGAATGAGAAAGAGAAAAACGGGGATCTATATAAGCACAACAAGGTGGAATTTATGGAGGTAGAATGGAAGAAATAAAGGCAATATCCCTTATGCTTTTGGCGATTCTATCTTTTACGATTCCGTTGGTTGCTTTCTCGTCTACTCAAGTCAGTGTAAGCCGCCAGTTGGCTGGCTAGATTCTATATTGGAAGTTGTTGTGTACTATAGAGAATGTCTGCGATTCCTTTCCTCTCTCAAAGAACTGCTGTCTGTTATGTCGTTGGCTGACATTTATGTGTTGGCGTTGGCACCATTGGTTGGTTGGCATCGCCTGCCTTGTATTTCTTGCTTTCTTTTTCCATTTTCACTTTCATGCCGTTGGCTTTCTTCATATTAATTCTACAAATACAAACTAGTTTTCGTTGCTAGAGATTCTTGCCGTATTTTTCTCTCTTGCGTTTTCTCTTTTTTGTTTTTTTTTGTCACTTTCCTTTCTTCTTCTTCTTCTTCTTATTCATTTCATTCTCGTTCCTTCTCTTCTCTCTTCTCTTCCTTGGTTCCTTTTGCCTGCCAGCCTGGCTAGTTTGGATCCTATCCGATCGACCAATTAGGTTACACGGAATCAGAGTCAACAGATAAATTTACGAGAGCCAGTAAGACAGGGAGGGAGAGACAGAGAGACAGAGAGAGAGAGAGATACAAGAAGAGAGAGGAAGGTGTGAGTAGAAATGGAGAGAGACAGAGAGGAAGAGAGAGAGAGAGAGCTATGTGAAGGAAGGGGAGGGGGTGATTTAGTGAATAACAAATGATAGATTCGTTACAATTGATTTATTTTCTTCTATTTTATTTGTATCTTTATTTATTTAATTTCTCTCGCTATTTATTTCATTTCTATCACTCCTGTAATTGTAACAGACAACACATGTGGTCACACACACACAGTTGAACACTCACACATTCTTACACACACACATACCTGTACATACACATACATAAGTACTAGTGATCTGAGTAACGCTTGGGGTATTCCCATGTAGTTATTATTATATTATATTATAATATATTATATATATATATATATATATATAT
>NC_068997.1:53495122-53497091 GCF_001194135.2 Octopus bimaculoides | reverse complement strand
AGATAGATAGATAGATAGATAGATAGATAGATAGATAGATAGATAGATGGATGGATAGATAGATAAATAGATAGATAGATAGATAGATAGATAGATAGATAGATAGAAAGATAAGGTAGATAGATAGATAGATAGATAGATAGATAGATAGATTCTGGTTAAAATGGCGGTGGATGACCAGATACAGCGATAGAAAACAGATGATGAAATTATCCTGTTTTAATCGCAACCCTGTTGTATAGATATGCACGCCGGACAAAATGCTTAGCAGTATTTCGTCCGTCTCCACATTCTGAGATCGAATTGTGCTGAAATCGACTTTGCCTTTCATTCTTTCGGGGTCGATATACTAAGTACCAGTGAAACACTGGAGATCGATGTAATCGACCAGACCCTTCCACAAAATTTCAGGCATTGTGCCTTTAGTAGAAAGGATTATTGTTACTGAGTTCAAATGCTGCCGAGGTCGATGAAATAAATACCAGTTGTACACTGGGCTCAATGTAATCGACTTATCACTTCCCCAGAAAATGACTGCCCTTGTGCCAAAACTTAAAACCATTATTATTGTTATTATTATTATTATTATTATTATTATTATTATTATTATTATCATCATCATCATTATTATTGTTATTATTATTTTTATTATTATTATTATCGTTATCGTTATCGATACCGGTGTTGTTGTTGTTGTTGTTGTTGTTGTTGTTGCTGGAGCACAGAAAACGGAGTCTGTATGAATTATTAATTGGATGCTATAAAATAAACTATGAAAAAAAAAGAGCATATATGATAGAAAGGAAAATAAATAAACAAATAAATAAATAAATAAATAAATAAAGATGGCTCTCGTTCTTTTTCAATCAATCAATCAACCGATCGGTGAACCGATATACTTTGATCTGCAACCATATGACAGGAAACAGGAAGCTGAAGATTTTACAAAGAAAACTACTTCACTCATTAACAACGGTGTCCTGCGGTGTTGTAGGAAAAGCAGTTCCTCCTAGACTATGTACCTTGACATCGTGTAGAATTCGTGAATACACATACACATACACATATACATACACACACGAACACATATACACTCATACACACACATACACACGCACACACACACGCTCATTGACAGGCATATAAATGCATGCATGTATACAGCAAAATCCAGTCACGCATATACACATACATAAAGACACATGTATAAATACTAGATAGATAGATAGATAGATAGATAGATAGAGACAGAGGTATACGCAGAGGTACATATACCTTCATGTGTGTATGTATATATATATATATATATATATATATATATATATATACACGTATGAATGCACGTAAGCGTATATATGTATTGTGTGTGTATATATACACACATTGACAGATACATCTGTCTTCTACTTAGCTTCGTAGACATAAGACAAAATGTATATAAGATATATCTGTATCAAATTATATATCTCTCATTCACGTTCGCTCTCTCTCTCTCTCTCTCTCTCTCTCCCAACACACACACACACATGTTATTTATGTATGCATGTATGTATGTATGTATGTATGTATGTATGTATGTATGTATGTATGTATTGTTTGTACAAGTAATTGTCTGCATAATGAATGTTTCAAGTTGTAACATATGTGTTGCTAGTTTATAGGTGACCGATTTATAAACTCGATCCCCGGCGAACTTTTCCCTTTTAATATAAATTATTACAGAACAGTATCACATAGAACTGGATTCGTTTCCTCCTCTCTTGCGCATATATTCAATTTTTTTTTCTCCGTGTTTTTCTCCTTGTCTCCGTATTCTTTCTGTTGAAGAGCGTAGCTCGAAACGTCAAAGACTTTCCGTATTCCCGAGCGTCATACTAATATATACTTTTGTTATTTACACCACCTGTCCTCGTCTGTTGTTATTTTTTGTATATTCTCCCATATATATATATATATATATATATATATA
>NC_068997.1:53491636-53494039 GCF_001194135.2 Octopus bimaculoides | reverse complement strand
GTGGTGGTGGTGGTGGTGGTGGTGGTGGTGATGGTGATGGCAGTGTTAATGGTGTCGGTGTTGGTTGTAGTGGTGGTGGTGGTGGTGGTGGTTGTCCTTTTGCTAGTGATTGTCGTGTTTATTTTGTTGGAGCTGGCGGTGGTGGTAGTGGTAGTGGTCATGGCTGTCCATCTCGTGATTGTGGTGGTCGTGGAACCGTATTGTTGTTGTTGTTGGTGGTGGTGGTGGTTGCGTTAGTGGTTTCGGCACCAGTGTCTGTCGATCAGCTTGTGACAGAAGTGGTGGCGGAAATGGTAGTGACGATGGTGGCGATTGTGATGCTGGTGAGGGTAGTGGTGGTGGGGGTGATGGTGATGCTGATGGAGGTGATGGTGGTGACTGTGGTGGTGGTGGGGGTGATGGCGCTGGTGGTGGTTGTGGTGTTGTTTATGACGATAATTTTGGCGGTGGTGGTGTAGGTGGTCCTGGTTCTAACAGCGGTGGTGGCGGCGGCAGCAATGGTGGTGGTGGCGGCGGCAGTGGTGGTGGCGGCAGTGGAGGAGAGTGGTGACAGAGGTGTGTGTGTGTGTGTGTGTGTCTGTGTATGTCATGGTGGTGACGATGGTGATGATGATGATGATGATGATGGTGGCGGTGATGATGATTGTCTGTGAAATGGTGAATATGATGATGATGGTGGGGTCAATTGTATTTAAGGTGGTGTTGGATGTAGTGAGTGGTGAGAGAGTATGACCATCAATCTGTGATTAACACAAATTTCTAATCTTTACTCATTGACTTACTTTATTTCATCATTGTTATTATTCTCCGACACTGCCCTCGTGGCAAATAATTATATCATTCATACTAATTTTAGTGCTGTCATCATCATCATCAACACCACTACCACCACCATCGTCATCGTCAACATCATTATCATCATCATCATCATCATCATCATCATCATCATCATCATTAAGGCGGCGAGTTGGCAGGATCGCTAGGACCTCAGACAAACTGCTTAGCGGTATTTCGTCCGGATTTACGTCCTTAATGTCCTGTATTGCCGAGGGTTCCCTTGGCCATTCATCATTTCGCGGTTGATAAACCGTAATACCACTTAAGCTCTGGGGGTCAACGTAATAGACTAGACCCCTAACCCGAAAATACTGGCCTTGTGTCAAAATTTGAAATTATTATTGTTTTTATTGTTTCATGAATTTGTCTGCTGCCCCTGTTTGTAACAATATCAACACGGCCAGCAGCACAACCACCACTACGACTACTACTACTACTTCTACTATTTCAAGTATATAACCACCAGTTTATAGCTGGTACTTTCGTTGATCGAGCCTGGATGAAGTAACAGAAAAGATGTCGAATCCAGACTAGACAAAACGGACGAGATTATTGTATACGGAGTGAAGGAGTGGGGGGTCGGTGGAAGAAGAAGAAGAAGAAGAAGAAGAAGAAGAAGAAGAAGAAGAAGAAGAAGAAGAAGAAGAAGAAGAAGAAGAAGAAGGGGAGGAGGAGGAGGAGAAAAATGAACATGAAGAAGAACAAGAAGAACAAGAAGAAGAGGAGGAAGAAGGATAAAGGTGACGATGATAAGGATGATGATGATGACGTGGATGACGGCGACGACGACGTTGATGATAGCAACGTTGACGAACATGTAACCGAATAGGATGGTGTTGATGAAGATGATGATGATGATGGTGGTGTTGGTGGTGGGGGTCATGATGATGATGGTGATGATGACGAACAGCAACAACAAACAGCAATTATAATGCCAACCCCCAATAACAACAACTACAACAACATTAACAGTTGTAACTAAAAACCTTCAACGGCAGCACCACCACCACCACTACCACCACCACCACCATCAACCACGACAACAACAACAACAACAGTAACAACAACACCAAGCCCAACAAAACATATTCTCCTCTGTTTTTCTCTCTCTCTGTGTTTCTACGTTGCTTCATCCAACGACAATAGCAATGAAGCTAATCGCCATTTATTCCATGATTTATAGGAAGAACAAAGATTTGTTCGCAAACCCTCCGCGCCATATTGCCAGCCAATAAACGTTGCGATATTGATTTAGTGAGGAATTCAAAACATGGCCGCTATCATAAATAAATACAAGTAGCTCTCGAGCCTAGTCAGATGTAGCAATGGCGGCGGATATATAGGCAGGGCTCGCTTTATACATAGCCTGTTTTGTAGTTTAGGTATGGATATGTAGTGTGTGTGTGTGTGTGTGTGTGTGTGTGTGTGTGTTTTGTGCGTATATATGTCTTCGTGGATGGCGAGTTGTATATCTGATTACTAACCTCAAGCTTGCTACAATAAGATGCCAAAACTAGTGACTACATATCTGAGTGTGTGTGTGTGTGTTTACGCGGCCAGTACTTA
>NC_068997.1:53490112-53491388 GCF_001194135.2 Octopus bimaculoides | reverse complement strand
TATATATATATATATATATAAACATATATATACACACACACATACATACATACATACACACACACACACACACACACACACACACACATAAAGATATACATATACTCGCATCGTTACATATTTACGTACATACATTCAACGATGTACAGCTTTCAGACACATAAACACACACATACACACATCTCTTATATATACGGCTGAAGATAATGCCTCCGCTGAGTGATCATTTGTATCTGTAAGCGCGTGTGTGTTTATCTGTGTGTGTATGTGCGTGTATTATGGTGCGTGTGTATGTGTGTGTATGTGTTTCTCTACGGCTTAAAAACCGGTGTTTTCTTCCCATTGACTTAGCGGTTCAGACATCAGACGTCGATACAATAAGGAGCGATGAAAATATGCATTGGGAGCACCTTGTTCGTCCAAATCCTGCAAAGCAGTGCTCCAGCATGGTTCGATTGCAGCGACAAAACCATTTAAAGGAACTGAAGGAAGAATGAAACATGGTAACCTCATCTATTCAATTAGACGCACGTATCTTTATTGTCATCGCAGTGGTGGTGGTGGTGGTGGTGCTGGTCGTCGTCGTCGTCATTGTCGTTCGAGTAGATACCCCCCACACACACACTCACACAAACACACACATATATAATAGGTCAACAGGGTTATAATACCAGCTGTGTCCTCATGAAGCACATCTGCATATTCCAGTTCACAAAAGCATTTCCTTAGATGTTATATTTTATATGAGAGTTGAAAATATTAGAGGATGCTTATTGCAGTATAATTAAACAGAAAACTGGAAAAAAATTTCTGATAATAATTAACCTGCACTACATATGTTTCGTTACTAATAGGATTTACGTACATCTACTTGTAAAAAAAATCTTGTAAAACATCACTGATAAATGATTCTTCAGATGCTTTTCTAATTGTATACACACATAACTCCTATTAGCAATGAAACATATGCAACACAAAATAAGTAATACCTCAAAATATGTTAATGTATACATTGTCCAAAGTTATCCTTCCTTTTTAACGAATGTAAAGTGTACTGCTGTGTAGTTCTGTGCTCTTTTTCTAGTATATCGTCAATCATCTGGCGACTCCATTGTCAGCTACGAACCATGTGTAATCTTGATTTAGATATATATAAAACCCTTCTGTTCACCTTACGATTATTTTGAAATATTCCTATTTTAATAAGTAAACCCCAAAGAGCAGCAAGTATGGAACTACCTCGTGTGTGTGTGTGTGTGTGTGTGTGTGTGTGTGT
>NC_068997.1:53487543-53489946 GCF_001194135.2 Octopus bimaculoides | reverse complement strand
TGTGTGTGTGTGTGTGTGTGTGTGTGTGTGTGTGTGTGTGTGTGTGTGTGTGTGTGTATTTCAGATATATTTCAGTTCCAGGTTTAATCATTTTACCATTCCATTCCTTAAAACTCAGCCAAAGAAATAATCCATACAATTCATAGAACAGATCGATATTCGAAGCAATTAACTGAGATTTTCGCCGTTCGTTCTATCTTCACACAACATATTCTACATATTGTATACAATTGTGATTTGGTGAGCCAGGGCAGGATACTCTACCGAGGTTCTAAAGATACTCAATATGTATCCCTCAAATCCGTACCTAATGTTTTAAATGCATATGTGAATGTACGTGCGTATGTGTGTGTGCGTGTGCGTGTGTGTGTGTATGCATCTATATATGTAGGGACCATATTTGGATAGTGAAGTGCCGGGCTATAGGCTATATAAGATTGATTATAGCAATGCGTGTTTGTAGAAGAAAAAGACCACATTTTACAGAAAAGAAATTATTGTTGGTGGAGCGAGTTCCTGACTCCTGATGGAGTTGTAGGTACGTCGTTGTGATGACATATAGCGTGTCGTGCCTGTTTGAAAGCTAACGGTAGCCATCCCTCCTCAGCTCTGAGTGCAGCCAATATATCCCAGAGAGGTGTGCACGAAGGAGAAAAAGAGGGAATTAAAGAAGAAGAGAGAGAGAAAGAGAGAAGAATTGACCTGGGTGGGATTTGATCACAGAGCACAGAAAGTCCGAGTAATTACTACAAGGCATCGTACGTTTGTAGGCAATGCTCTAATGACCCCGACATTCGATTGCTTCATGAAAGGCGATTGTAGGTCCCATAAACTATTCCTTGCCATATTATTAGGAAGGTGTTAAGTCGACCTTTATACGAATCAACAGGTAACCAACAGAGGTGGAATATGAACCCAAGATGTTACAATGAATCTGTTTACAAAAAAACTAATTTTTTATATCGAGATATACTCTTTTACTCTTTTATTTGTTTCAGCCATTTGACTGCGGCCATGCTGGAGCACCGCCTTTTTTAGTCGACAACAACAAATCGGCCCCAGGACTTACTCTTTGTAAGCCTAGTACTTATTGTATCGGCCACTTTGACCAAACTGCTAAGTTACGGGGACGTAAACACACCAGCATCGGTTGTGAAGTGATAGTGGGGGAAAAAACATATATCTATTGCATTTCATCCTTTCGGGGTCGACAAAGTAAGTACCAGTTTGACACTGGGGTCGATATAATCGACTTCACCCCTCCCCCGGAATTGCTGGCCTTGTGCCAACATTTGACATCGATATTTCAAAAATATAAAGCGGTAAGCTGGCAGAATCGGTAGCATGGCGGGCGAAATGCTTAGCGGCATTTCATCGGGCTTTACGTTTTTAGTTCGCATTCCGCCGAGTTCGACTTTACCTTTCATCCTCAAAATCTGCTGCCCAGCAGCAAAATTTGAAACAAATATATAAGTTAAACTCAAGTAGTTTAGGGGCCGTAATTAAATATAGCATGAGGACATTTTGTTCGCCGCTCTAACGATTTTAACAATCTACCGCCCATTTTTCCCATCAGAGTACGATATTTAAAAATGCTAGATTTTAAAATCAATACCTCAAGTGTGGCATCCACTCCTCCAAATTGAGAATGGAATCATTTCAACTTGGACTATAAATCTTAAGCCATCTGCCTATCTCAGCGAATCGATAAAGTCAGCTTGCCGTTTCTTCAATCTCTCTCGTTCGCTCGTTGAAGTTGAAACCATCAAAACACTGTTCTACCCACCCGTGTATGATTTCATACTCCGTACAGATGTATGTGTGTGTGCCTTATGTGACTGAATGTGTTGGCGAGTGTGCGCTTGCGTGTGCGCACACGTGTTTGTTGTGTATGTGTGTGTACGTGTGTGTGTGTGTGTGTGTGTGTGTGTGTGTGTGTGTGTGTGATCCAGATTAAATTTAAACTTTTGAAAAGAATGATCGGAATCAGAAATCGATACAAAGCGTTCGCTATATTCTAATAATGCTATTAGTCTATCTATCTATCTATCTATCTATCTATTTATCTATCTATCTATCTATTTATCTATCTATCTATCTATTTATCTATCTATCTATCTATCTATCTATTTATCTGCATATTTATATATCTATCCTCTCTCTCCACACACACACACACACAAACAAACACACAGATACAAACACACATATGTATATATAAATATATACATTTATGTATATATTTATCTTTATACACAGACAGACATACACACATACCAATGTGCGTATGGTGCATACTTAATATACATACATATATGTATACAATCACACACAGACATGTGTATGTGTATATATATATATATATATATATATGTGTGTGTGTGTGTGTGTGTGTGTGTGTGT
>NC_068997.1:53482599-53487314 GCF_001194135.2 Octopus bimaculoides | reverse complement strand
TATATATATATATATATATATATATGTGTGTGTGTGTGTGTGTGTGTGTGTGTGTGTATATATATATATAAACATGTATATATTTATGCATACATAAATATATATATATATATATAATACTGAGAGAATGAAAGAGAGAGATACATACATATACATATATATACAAACATACATATGCAGGTGTATATAACATCCATCTCTTCTCTTAACGGGTGTGTGTGTCTGCGTGTGTATGTGTGTACCTGCGCGCGCGCGTGTGTGCGCGTACGCGTGAGAGAGTGTGTGTGTGTGTGTGTGTGTGTGTCTGTGTGTGTGTCTGTGTGTGTGTGTGTGTGTGTGTGTGTGTGTGTGTGTGTGTGTGTGTGTGTGTGCACAGCCAGTCCAGTCAGCTATCCAAGTGGCTATATAATTCAAGACTGAAAGTGTCCACACATATTTGTCATTGTTAGTCGAGGTGATTAAATAGAGTGACGACCAACTCAGGTGTTGAATCACAGATAAAACTACAACTACAGTTTCATTTACTTGTATACGCTAACACTCTCTCACTCTCTCTCTCTCTACCTATCTATCTCTCCCCTCTCCGTCTTTTTCTGTCCCAATACCCCCCACCCTACAACTCTCGCTTTCTCGTCCATATAAGCAAGACATAAACACACACGTAACTGTTAAGGCTTTATTCTGTCTATCTACGCATTCATTTATTCGCCACGTCCACACACACACACATATATATATATGTATATAGATATACATATGTATATGTATGCATGTATGTGTATGTATATATACCTCTATATATATATAATATATATGATGTATGTGTGTATAAGTGTGTGTATGTATATATACATATGTACATATATATATGTGTATATGTATACGTATGCATATATATATGTGTATATGTATACGTATGCATATATGTATGTATATATATATACATGTCACGCTCACAAAATACACATTTTTTACATGTGTATATATATATATATATATATATATATATATATAATATAGATGTAACATGTACATGTGTGTGCGCGTGTGTATGTATGTGTGTGTATGCGTGTGGGAGGAGGGTGCGTGTGTGTGACTACCATGGAGTGGTTGATTGTCTCTTGTTTTGCAAAGTTTAGTCAGAGTAGGTAAGCCGGGACTGATCCGTTCATTTCACAAATACTGTGTTTTTACTTTCACGTGGTATCCCTAGCAACGACCTCGGCTTACCTTGCTAAACAAGACACAGAAACGTCATCTGACAGCATAGTGACGTCGATGAAGCTAACGGCGAAATATATTAGACAAGATCTTGGGTGAGAGCTTCAGATGTCTATTTTCAGTTGGGATTAAAATGTAGAAAGCTAGGAAACTGCACATCACGTGATGCTTGTTTAACCTGTGACGTATGCGGCTTATGAATCTTCCACTCGTGTGTAGTGTCAATAATAAAAGCTACAAACTTCAAATATATTTACGGCCGCCTTGTAGTTTCTAGTGCATATGACTGCTAAGAACTTCCTGCGTTTTCAACGTAAACATACTATATACAGCGTATTCAAAAAGTCTCTCCGCAGTAAATATTTTATTGCAAAATAAATATTTATAAGGTATAAGACTACAAAAGAATATATTAGACTTTACAAGACATTAAAAAACTTTATAAGAGATGTTGAAAGTGTCGTCCTTCATTTCCAATACAGAAGTTAACTCTTCTACACATGTTTTGAAGTACATCTTGGAGAGTCTATGGACCGTGTGAAGGTTATGGTTGCGTCTTTTAGCTCATTAATGGTTTTCGGGCGATTCTTGTACACTGGTCCTTTACTTGCTCCCCAGAAAAAAAAGTCTGGTGGTGTTAAATCAGGTGTTTTTGGTGTCCAAAATCCCTCCGAAATAATCCGTTATCGAGTTGTTAGATGGGAGCTGATAAGAAAAACAATGGAACAAGACAAAATCGATGTGACGGTCCTCAACGGAACAAGATTTAGTGAGATGGAATTAAACTATTACGATAAAAGTCAATACATTTTTTTGCTTTGAGCCAATAACCGGGGGTAGGGATGATGAAGTCAGTTTGATTTTAAATAAAAAGACTTCAAGAGAATTCTCGAAATGGAATTCAGTGAATTCTAAAACTGAGCAAATCAACTTACTTTCGTTAGAGATCTGTAACTAATACTTTGTACTACAAGCACAAGACATGGAATTTTGGGGAGTAGGGACTCGTCGAGAAGGGAAAAATGGCTAAGTCGACCTCAGCAGAATTTGAACTCAGAACGTAAAGATAGACGAATTGCGTGTAAGCAGTTTGTCCGGTTTACTAAAGATTCGGCCAGTTTGCTGCTTTTATAGACCTGTACATAATACAACAACGGAGAGAAATAATACTTCTGTTAATCGTTGGGGAAAGGAATTGCTAGTGGTACCATCGAGTGACATTAGAATTGGTAGGTATTCGAAATGAATAAGACTAGATACTGAGAAGATGAAAATCAAGCGATGATTTCATGAGTGTTTCGAGATTTGAATGAAAATAATGCAAGCGTGATCAACTTCTACGCTGTAAACAGTATCATCAGAAGATACAAAATACAGGGAGAATCATGAATATATTTCGAAATCTCTCGATAAAAATATCCTTATACATATGTTATATTTCGACATATCGAGGATGTAAATTGTCACTGCTACTGTATTACTGTGGGCCAGAAATTAGAAGTGTCCATCCGTTATGCATGGGGTGAATTTAATTAAAGGTGGAAATCTAAACAAAATAAGGTATCACTAGGGTACCGGAGGGAGGGAAAATTTGAAGAATTAATGATTTTATATCGCAATACATCTGATGTACTTGTAAGATTTTGACGAGAGACATAGGAAAGAATGTAAATGGATGTAAAGTGGAATATTGCCAAAGTGTTTTGGGTAAATAAAATAGAAGAAAAGGAAAGGGAATTGAAATCTTTAGGGCACAAACCGAACCAAAACAGAACGTTGCAAGTCAGAGAAAAAATAACATAAATATTAAAATGGAAATAGTATAATCCGGAAGTCTCAGCCAAGAGGCGAAAAGGTGTTTAAGAAGAGATACATAAAATGTTGATGAAATATCTCTCAATATGGGATTTAGGAGAGGAATTGGAGAATTTTCTGGAATATTAAATATGAGATTAAAGACAAAGAGATCAAAGGATAACCTAGAATTAATGGAGAACTAATAACATCTGAGATAAACGTTTAAGTAAGATGAAGAAACCATTTTCGTAGTGAATGAGGAGTTTGATGGAAGAACGATTCTGTTAAACCCCGAGTTATACAAGGAGCTGGAAATGGTTGCACAAGAAATGTCTGTTGAGGGAATAGCATGAAGTATTGAGTAAAAAAGAAAATCTGAAACGTTCCTAGAGAAACCAGAACTGCAATAGAAATGCTAAAAATAGACAAACACGTGACTTCGATGACATCTCTGACGCATTTGTGTGATATATATTCAATATGGAAGAAATTCCTGAAGATTAGAAAGTATATAAAATGGACGGATCCATATAGTGACGAGGCAAGGAGAAATTAAAGGATGTGTGATAACTGGAAGATTATAAATCCGCGTAGAATAGTTTGAGAAGTGCTCAATGTCATTATCGTGAATAAGAAACAGTAGTTAGCAGATATTTTGGCCCAGACAAATATAACAATATATTGAATTCTGACAACGTGTTATCATGGCTTTTATAGTTTATAAAAGGTCTTTGTGGGACGTATGCACATTAGTGTTTCAGAATGGGGCAATATAGCAGGTTCTGTGTTACTAAGGTTTACTGGAAAAGTAAGCCAGCCCAACAGGTGCAATATGCCATGGAGTTACCTACGTGTAAGCCAAGACAGTCAGGTATGTAACGAATTCGAAGTTGGAAGTGAAGTACAGCAAAGAGGTTGTTCTGATGTCACTCTTGTTTGTTCTTCTATAAATTATATCATGAAGAAAAGTATTCAGGATGGAAGAAAAGGAATTGAATGGAATTATTAAACGTATTTGGCGGATGCGGATTTGTTGATGATATTCGCTTAGTAATGGAGTATAAATAAATAAAAAATAATAATTCATGTTTGATTAAACGAGCAAAAGTGTGAGACTGAGAATGAAATGATAAAGAAAGATCTTGTGCCTTAACTGGAACTTTTATTCTGAAAATGGTGAGTTTTTACGAACTGAATTGAATGTAAGATTTTTAAGACAGTAAAAGAAGCAATAAGATTGGTTTGAAGCGTTTGAAAATTCATGGGAATAAAATGACAGAATTTGGTGGAAAATAACATGTTTGGAGACAACGGAAGTACGGTAAGCATAAAGAAATTATGAAGATAAAAGGCGTTGTTTAAGCCATCAGTTTTAGTCACAGGCTAGAGGGATGGCTAATACATTAAGAATGAAAATAAAGAGTTATATTGAGGTTTATTATATAGGTATATATATATGGCTGCTTTTAAATATCGTTCTATTATTTATTTATTTTTCTATTTCATGCGAAGATCGGAAGCGAGAAACTCGGATTAAAGATTTTGGAGTTTAGAGATTAACCAAAAATATTATTTATGTATGTATAAATATTATTATGTAACATAATTAATAATATATATTTACATATATATGTGTATATACTTATATATGTATATATACATAAATATGTATATATATATATATATATATATATATA
>NC_068997.1:53479526-53481250 GCF_001194135.2 Octopus bimaculoides | reverse complement strand
CTGTGAGTTCTATTATTATTTATATGAATAGATATATCGACGGAATTGGTAAGGAACAGAATTGGTATGGAAAGGGGGAGATGGATGTAAATTGGGGTATGAGGGCGGGGGTGAGGCTGTGGGTGGGGGAATGGAGTGGTGGGAGGGGTTGTGGAGGGTGGAAATGGCGGTGTCGGATTTGATGGTGTTGGTGGTGGTAGTGGTACTGGTGGTGATGGTGATGGTGCTGGTGATGGTGGTGGTGTGGCGAGTGGGGGTGATACGGTTATTAGATTCTGTACAGAAATAACTTCTGCCACAGAGAAAACAAAATAAGAGAAAGGGGGAAAAAAAACTACACCAAGAACGAAAACAGAAATAAAAACAAAAAAAAAACATACATCTCTACACACATACTTACACACACACACTTTCTCCTTCATACACATACATTCATACATAACAGCTACTACTATTAATACTGACGCTAATACTACTGTTCTTAATAATATTATTGGATTCAAATTTTGGCACAGGGCCAGCAATTTTGGTGTAGTGGTAAGTCGACCCCAGTGCTTAACGGCTACTTATATTTCCGACCCTGAAAGAATAAAATACTAAGTCGACGTCGCTGCAATTCGAACTTAGAACATAAGACTAAGCATTGAGCCCGCCTTGCTAACGCTTCTACCAGCTCACCGCTCTCCTTCTAATAATTGTTTTAAATTTGTGCACGAGGCCAGTATTTTGAAGTGAGGGTGTAAGTTGGTCGATTACACCGACCTCTGTACTTGACTGGTACTTGTTTTATTGGCCCTAGAATGGATAAAAAGTAAAGTCCACTGCAGCGTATCTTGAACTGAGAAAGTATTGATCGACAAAATGCCGTTAAGGGCAAAATGAATAATTTCTGATTTCTCTTTATTTTCTCCCAACCTGCTTGAAATCATTATTTTACAAGTACTGCATCATCGTTTTCTAAGTTTGCATCATCCTTGGGAGTAAAAATTGGTCAGCATTGTTGTTGTTGTTGTTGAAGTCGAGAGGGTCTGAAACATCGTCAGATAACAGGAACATTTTCGTCAAGAAAATTTTCCTCAACCTTTGAACCCGAGTCTAATTGAGGTTGTTAATGATATCTAACGTTGAGCAAAATGAGTGATGACTAATTTCAATAATGTCTTCACTTTAACTGCAAGGTGCGTAAAGATATCAGGTAGAGATCCTCTCCAGCAGATCGGGAAGAAGCTATAAAGAATACGTTATGTTTAGTTTTTTTCGATTTACTCAAGTTTCGTTAATTTCATATCAGGTGAAGTTTCTCAATGATCCTCTTTCATTTGTCTAAAATGGTTCATTTCTGTTGCATGTCTGGTCTTTCTGATGCTAAAGGATGGATATTGATGCGTTTTGAGTCAATTTTAAATGTCATTCTGGAGAATTGAAAATACAAATTTACCTTCTTTTGTCTCAAATATTTTTCCCGCCTAAAAATTATCTCCGTTCTCTTTGTGCATACAAAGGTAGTGAGCATTTGTAATATATATATATATATATATATATTATTATTATTATTATTATTATTATTATTACAGATTAAGGATATTTAATATCTCAAATTTGTAATAATAATATTATAAAATATACTTTTTACATTTCATTAGAAAAATGTAAATAAGTAAACTTCCTAATAACCTGGAATACTTGTTATTACCGAATATATATATATATATATGTATATATAT
>NC_068997.1:53478540-53479447 GCF_001194135.2 Octopus bimaculoides | reverse complement strand
ATATATATATATATATATATATAGTTTGGGGATTTGGTTTGCAAGATTCTTTATGTGAGTTCGTGTGTTGGAGCATATTCTGCTGTCTGGAGAGAAACATTCTCTTTTAATGCATTATGATTTAAACACTCACCGGTAAAATTTCATTGTGTCTTGCAACCTTTTCAACAACTATTAAAAAGGTTGCAAGAAGCAACGAAACATTTTAGGAGAATAAATAAGTAAATGAGTGGAAATTTTACCGATGAGTGTGTTTAAATAATAAGGCATTAAAATGACTCTCCCGAGACACAAGAGTATATATATATATGCACATATACACACACACAATTCATAGTCTTAATTCATAATTTAGAAATATATGCAATCCCTATATCTTGTTTTCCCTTTATCTTGATAAACTATATCTTCATAAACTCCATAAATATCCATTATCTTACAGTTAATTCGTCACAATCTATTCATTATAAGGACAAATGATTTCAGTTGAGGCCCAACAACACGGAAAAGTATTACCACTTTCATTTAATCACGAAGAGAAAAGACATTCAACTCACCTATATTAATGAAATTACGTTTATATATATTTGTTATTAAGAATCGTTTTAGTATAACATATAAACGGTAAGAAACACACTACATATTTAAATAATAGACTGGATAGACAGATAGATAGATAGACAGATAGATAGATAGATAGATAGATAGATAGATAGATAGATAGATAGATAGATATAGAGTTCTATATGTCTGTGAATATATTTATATGTATATATATGAGAAATTAAAATGACAAGGGAGTAAGGAATTGTCATGAGTTACAGCTGTTTCTGGTGTAATACACTCATAGTGGACTGCTTGTGTGTGGGTGTGTATGTATATATATATATATATATATATATATATA
>NC_068997.1:53477244-53478066 GCF_001194135.2 Octopus bimaculoides | reverse complement strand
ATATATATATATATATATATATATATATATATATACATACTCACACACAAACACAGAACAATACCCACACTATTATGTCTCTGTGTGTTTGTGTGTGTGTATGTGTGTGTGTGTGTTTGTACGTGAGTGTGTGTGTGTGCGTGCGAATATGTATCCAGCTAGAAAGATTCATATACAGACACATAAGAACACTGACACATAAGAACACTGACACACACACACACACATTTACTCATACACACATACACACATTGTAACCACGTCAATCGTTATTACTTCCGATCACTAATTCTAAGATTTCCAAGAGTAAAAAGAGAAAAAAAAAACACCAAAGCAAAAGAAAAAACGCGAAAATAATTTAAAGAAACAATAAAAACGAAAAAGGGGATTGAAAACCATTTTTTTTCTTTTTGCCCGGCGGCCATCTTAAATTCACATTTTTTTTCATTCTATTTATTCCTTTTTGCTTCCATTTATTTAACCGAGTCTGGTCGGGTCAGCACCGATACCCACCCACAACATATGTTCAACCCTCTATGATACCTCCCGGGGGTCGGTACTGGGATAGGGTTGGGGAGGGGCTGGTCCCAATCGGCACTCTTTGTTCTCTTCACTTCACACTTCCTATATCACTCTCTCTTTCTCACTCTCTTTGGCGCTCTCTCCCGCCCACTCTCCCTCTCTCTCTCTCACTTGCTCTATTCCCCTCTATATCTGTCTTTCTACCTTTGTCTCTTTCTCTCTCTCTCTCTCTCTCTCTCTCTCTCTCTCTCTCTATGTATGTATGTATATATGTATATATATATATATGTATATATATAT
>NC_068997.1:53470665-53476948 GCF_001194135.2 Octopus bimaculoides | reverse complement strand
TCTCTCTCTCTCTCTCTCTCTCTCTCTCTCTCTCTCTCTCTCTCTGTCTTTCTCTCTCTCTCATTCTCCTCTCCATTTTTCCTCTTCACACACACACACACATTCATACTTACTTACATGCATACATACATATGAATGTGTGTGTGTGTGGTTTATTGTGTTTTCGCCATCACTTGCGAAATGACAACTATATCTAACAATATTATTGCCACAACAACAGCCATTATCTGCTCTCTTTTAACAATCCCAGCCGCCACAGACACCACAACTGCCGCAACTACTATAACTAGAACACTAACGTTTATATAATTCCTACCATCATCACTGTAGCATCAACGACATCAACAACAACAACAATAATAATAATAATAATAACAGCAATCATCTTTGGTTTACTAAATCGACGACCACTAGCAAACAATGTCACCGCTTTTACCAAATCTTCTAACGTTTACAGTCAATGGATTTTCATCTTGATTGCTATCATCATCATCAACTTCCTCATCATCATCATCATCTCTTCTCCTTCCCCTCCTTCTACTCGTCATCATCATCGTCTTCGTCGTCATCATCATCATCATCATCACCATCATCATCATCACCGACATCGTCATTGTCATCATTGTCGTCACGGCAGTCCACGTCTTCTGCAAATGCTAAAGCCACCATCATACCACTGTTACCACTACCCATACTGCCATTTCCAAATGCAAACTCAACCTCTCTTCCTCCTCCACCTCCTCCCATCACTCTGTCACTAACACCAATGCCACTCCTGCCACCAACACCACCACAACACCACCACAACACCACCACTCCAACTACCTGCACCACCTCCAAATCTCAACCATCTACCACCAATGGCTACCATCAATACTATATGTATAAATTAATCTTATACAACAAACACCACCACTACTACAACCACAACCGCTGCCACCACTGCCACCACCACCACCACCGCCACCACTACCGCCAGTACCATCATTAATACATTAGCACCATTTTTCTAATCAACTTTTCCTATCACTAGCTTACCTCTGCACCACCCCCACCCCCCGCAACCACATGCACTAATCACTCCGCACCACCACCACTCTCCAACCCCCACCCACCTCCACCGAATCCCACGGAGGACATTACTGACGAAAATTATCGCCATTAAGGCCATCGCCACCACTGCCGTCACTGCCACCACCACCACCAACACCATCATCACAATCACCATCGTCATCGTCACTACCATCATAATCATCACCATCGCAATCGCCATCATCATCTTCATCATCATCATCACCATCATCAACAAAATCAGCATCGTCAACATCATTATCATCATCACTATTAACAACAACAACAGCAGCAATATCATCTTCATCATTATAATCATCATCATCGCCGCCATCAGCATTAACGACATTAACAATAACAACAATGTCAACAACAACGACAATTCTAGCAAAGATGGGAGTCTCTTCCCCCACCCCTACCTGTGACACACCACCACCACCACCACCACCACCACCACCACCACCACCACCACCACACCGTCGTCATCATCACCACCACCTCCACCACCGCCACCACCACCAGCATCTCCAACATCTCAGCAGCTCCTAATCTTGGCAAAGACGATCAAAAGCCACTGTCACACTTCACCACTGTCGCAGCACACTACACACACACACACACACACACACAAACCACCACCACCACTAACAACAACAACACCACCACCACCACCACACCAACACCGACAACCTCAGCAGAATTCCGCCCTCACTTCTGTCGTCAAATTGTCACTGTTAATATGAAACTTTCTGTTTGTTGTGACGCATGAGGTTCATAGTTCTGATTAAATGGCGTTTTATTGAAGTGGTTGAATAATTTAGATGATGAGGGTAGATAGGTGGATGGATGGATGGATAGATAGATAAATAGATAGATAGATAGATAGATAGATAGATAGATAGATAGATAGATAGATAGATAGACAGATGGATAGATAGATAGACAGATGGATAGATAGATAGATAGAGAGAGAGAGGGAGAGAGAGAAATATACAGAGAGATCTAAAAAGAGAGAAAGAGACGTAAGTAAATGAAAGTACGTATATGTGTGTGCGTGTATGTGTTCTGTGGGTGTGTGTCTATAAATATATATATATAGGTAGATGCGTGTGCATGTGTGTGTAAGTGTATGTGTTCCTGGATGTATCAATGTACTGAAAGATAGGTCGACAGACGGGTAGATAGGTAGGGGTAGATAGGTAAGGGTAGATAGGTAAGGGTAGATAAGGGTAGATAGGTAAGGGTAGACAGACGGGTAGATAGGTAAGAGGTAGTGTGCGTATGTGTCCCAGTGGCAAGAAAAAGGAAGATAAACCAAACTGTACAAGAATTCTTCTTAAAACGGAACTCTTCTCCCAACATTCTCCCTCTCCGCCTCTCTCTGTCTCTTTGAAATAGGTACCATGGGTAGCTGCAACTCATTGTTCTCTATGTATTATTGTCTAATAAATTTTCTGGCCGAAACTTCGAAGTCACTATCAATAATATTGTTGCTGAAGTGCTGGATCAAATACCGCTTAGCATCCTGTCCTTCGTTATGCACCTCACTGAATCGGTACATTTTATTATGGACTCAGAGCGGGTAAAAGATATACAGTTGACCTAGTTGAGATTTGAACCCAGACCAGACAACGTAGGATAATATAGTGCCAGACAACGTAGGATAATATAGTGCCAGACAACATACCACGTGCTCTAACGACTCGGCCAATTCCTCGCCACGCAATCCATTCTCACAAACCATTAGATATATTTTTATCTTCGCAGTTTTTATAATATGTAATTCTGGTCTCTTGCATTATTAACAACAATAAAGACTCATTTCGTTCTGAGTTCAAATCCTGTGAACGTGGCTTTCGTTTAGGATGTTTGTTCTTGTCTTTCTTCATTGAATGAAATAGATTACTCAGTTTTGATTGTGGGACTGGATCTGATTCGATCAATCAATCAATCAATCGATTTTCCTAGCGACTCTGGTTATTGGTGTTTAAGTTACTAACGTCACTTGACAACGTTTCATAACACATCTGCGTTTATTAAACAACAAAAACGAAAAGAACTGGCTCTCCGTCGGTTGCGATGACGAGTGTACCAGTTCATCTGATCAACGCAACACTCTGATCGAGATTTAAGGTGCAAGTGGCTGAGCATTCCACAGACACATGTACCCTTAACGTTGTTCTTAAAGAGATTCAGCGTGACACGGAATGTGACAAGGTTGGTCCTTTGAAATACAGGTACGACTCATTTTTGCCAGGTGAGTGAGCTGCAGCAACGTGGAGTAAAGTGTCTTGTTCAAGGACACAGCAGAAAATGCAATCAACAGCAGCAGCAGCATCAATAACAAGTAGGAGAACATTGACATCGAAGAATGCACAGGGAAAGAAAATTGGCAAAAAAAAATGGGAAAAAAGAAACGACACTGAGAAACGTAAACAACGCAGACAATAACAACAACATCAACAACAACAACATCAACAAAAAACTGAACAACGGCGACACGAAATGACAAACAACTCTCAAAATAATTTCTTGAAGAAACAATGACAAGAGCAGTGATGATCATCATCGTCATTAACATCATCATCAACATCATCATCATCATCATCATCATCATCATTATCATCATCATCATCGTCGTCGTCGTCGTCATCGTCATCATAATCATCATCATCATTATCGTCTTCGTCTTCCATCGCTGTCAACACTGACATCACCATCACCATCATCATCATCATCATCATCATCATTATCATCGTCGTCGTCGTCGTCATCGTCAACAACAATTAGAGCGACACAAAGGAGTATACCTACAATTAGTAACAATGTTTTTGCTTCCCACCTTCCCCCCTCTGCCTTCTACCCTCCTTCGTTTGCCGCTCCTCCTTCTCTCTCCAAGCTACTCCCACACAACACTTCACCATCACCATCATCATCATCATCATCATCATCATCAACATCATTGTTGGGAGCAACAGAAGTAACCCCATTAGCAACAACCAGCCCCGCCACCACTGCCACTAGCACTAAACACCAACATCAACGACAAAAACAACAACAACAACAACAACAACAACAACAACAACGATAGCAACCACAAAACCGACCAGAACCACAACAATAACAACAGAAATAACAAAAAAAAAAATTTATAAAAAAATATTAAAACAGAGAAACGAAGTAAAACGGAACGAAAAATTGAACAACAATATGGCGGCCAGTAGATGTTGACATCGGTGGCACCACTCCACTCCACCCCAGCACTGGCACCACTCCCGCCAGCACCACTAGCACCACCACTGCTACCGCTACTGCATCAACGGCCACCACCACCAACACCACCACCACCACCGTCTTCAGCTGTATTGCTCCAATCAACGGCATCACCATCACCACCATCTTCATCAGCATCCACAATCATTTACAACCGTATTCATCATCATCATCATCATCATCATTAACACTACCGACAACACTTCTACAACAACAACAATAACAATAATAACTGCAACAATAACAATACGATCTCCAACAAAGGAATCCCACCCCGGAATGTTTGTGATTAGGCATGTTGCTTTATATTTGCAATTAACTCCATCTCTAATCAAGGCCTTGCACACTAACTACGCGCACACACACACGCACGCACACTGTCTGTACATTAAATAGCCACAAATACACATAGTTGTAAAAGGCAGAGGACTAAATGCGCGTATTTTAATAATCACAGTCATTTAACGACCAGAAACATACACACATGCGTATGCGCACATTATTAGAACTGACTGTAATAAATGGCACTCCGTCGGTTGCGACGCCGAGTGTTCCAGCAGATGCGATCAATGGAACAGCCCGCTCGTGATATCAACGTTCAACTGGATGAGTAATCCACAGACACACGTAACTTTAGCGTAGGTCTCTAGGAGATCCAGTGTGACAAAGAATGGGACGATGCTGGTCTTCTGAATTACAATTGCAACCAAGACGGTGAAGTTCGATTCCGCAGAGTAAATGTCATTTTCTATAACGTCGTAACAGCCCGTAGATTATGAGTGAAATTGAATGGAGGGAAAAACCAAAGACCGTTCGAAGGAAGATTCTACCCGAAATTTCAAAACGTCCCACGAAATCCGTCACGATAATCCAACCTGAGATTTCAGCTAAGATAGAATAGAGTACAAGTTAATTACAGAGATGTATGGAATCGACCGAATTCCTGCCCACCCACCACACAATTACAGATCATGTAATTCTATTACGGAATCAAAGATGATTAAGCTTGGAATAACGAAGATGCACGATACACGTGAGGGCGAACTAAAATATTCCGTTTTAAGAACTGAAATAATACCAAACTGTACGGAATTCAGTACGGTTCTCTCATGGCTACTTTACGCTTCACAAGGACATCAAAACAACGCAAGATGTTTGTGTGTGTGTGTGTGTGTGTGTGTGTGTGTGTGTGTGTGTGTGTGTGTGTGTGTGTGTGTGTGTGCGAGAGAGTGTGTGTGACAAAAGAACGGTCTTCTAGAGGCGAAACACAGATCAGCAACGGACTGACTCTGCCACTAAATAGATAGATAGATAAATAGAAAACAGAGAAATATACATATATATATACAGAGAAATATATATATATATATATATATATTCATGTTCGATTTTAAATGATATGAGTGATATATATATCTACAACATCGTTGTAAGGACGTTTATATGTAGGACACGGTATGATCACGTGTTTGTATATGAATAAATATATGTATTGTTTGTTCCTTCTCGAGCCATGCCTGGCTCAAATAGGGCCGGTTTCCCGGTTTCATTGGCATATAGGTTCCCTTCTTGGGCGGGACCCCGGTCCGTCGCATGTGGGCTGCTAAATGCAAGAGTCGAAGAATGTTGTGGCGAAAGAGTCAGCAGAAGTAGAGCTTAGATGTTTCGCTCATAAACAGACACATCGCCCTCGACCACGAACCCGCTGCTCTAACCACTAGGTCATGTGCCTTCACTAAGTATATGCATAAATATGAATAAATGTACATATATATATGTATATATATGTATACACACACACACACATATGTATATATGTATGTATCAATATGTAGAAGTAAGTGTGTATATGTGCGTGTGTGTATATCTATATATACAATGTATACAAGTAAAGAAATACATATCTTTCTATATGTAACACTCTCTCTCTCTCACTCAC
>NC_068997.1:53470240-53470611 GCF_001194135.2 Octopus bimaculoides | reverse complement strand
ATATATATATATATATATATATATATATATATACATATACACATATATATATACGCATATATACAAGTGTGTGAGTGTGTGTAGGGAGGTTTCAGTGTGTGTGCTGACACGTACACGTACGTAAGAAACCTGCACAGTCCCTAAACATCACGGCCCACTCACCAACCCGCACACCAATCCTTAATGAAAAAACGAGGTCACATGGTACATGACATTTTTTTCGGGAAGTTGATAGATTCAGTGAAGCATAGAGATTGTCTAAATGTTTTGTGTGTATCCCTGTGTTATATGTGTATACATTAGTTATGTGTGTATGCGTGTGTGTACATGTGTGCGGTTGCGTATGTTTGTGTGTGTGTGTGTGTGTGTGT
>NC_068997.1:53469934-53470140 GCF_001194135.2 Octopus bimaculoides | reverse complement strand
ACATACACACACACGCATTGACACGAATATACTCACATATATGCGTATATTGTATATACATACGTACATATAAAGAGATAGATACATACATACATACATATACATATATATATGGAGAGAGGGAGAGCGTACGATACATTCTCTCTCTCACACACACACAAACAAACACACACACAGAGGCATATATATATATTTATATATATATA
>NC_068997.1:53468201-53469292 GCF_001194135.2 Octopus bimaculoides | reverse complement strand
CATAGAGATATATGAATATGCATATATGAGTGTATAGAGTCCTAAGTACATGTTTATAAATATATGCGCATATGCTTTATATATATATATATGCATATTCTTTAACTCTCTCCTCAACTCTCTTATTAATTTCGGTCCAAGCGCTATGGCCATAATGGGGCACCACCATTATATTCAATACATACATTTATAGGGAAGCATCTGCAGAAATTTGCCTCAATATTTCTCGCTAATCAAGTAATCTTTTCGAGGTTTTCCTCACTGACTCTTGTCTGCTAGATTATTCTTAGCCTAGGGCTAAATATCACCCAGATAGCAATTATGCTTTTTTACATTTAAAAAAAAATGTTCAAATATAAAGTCAAAAACAATGAATCTCCGTATTTTCCTGTATGCACGTACATATTCCTTTAACACATGCATACGCAAAGAATTATTTACAAGTCTTTATATCTTCCTTTTTTTTGTTTTTGTATTTATCTTCCTATAAAGTTCATCCTGTGACTCTGCAGTACTGACGATTCCTAAATGCCAATGGTAGAGCTTTGTTTCTTAGTTGGACAGAGGAATTTAAAGAATAAAACGAAAAGACATACAGATATTGATGCAATTGGGGCAAGCAAGAAGAATATGTAAGATTTTGGTAAAGTTCACCGGTGCCAATCTGTGTCTAGTTAATTGTGTTTAAATGTCTGATGTCTAATCTTTTGACTTCCTTTTGTTTTTGTGTTGGGTTTTGGGTAGATTCTGGCACGTAAGAGGAGAAATGGCTAGAATTAAAGAAAGTCTATATGCATACACACACGCAGGCACACATGCACACACACACACACACACACACACATACACATACACACACACACACACATACACATATATGTATATATGTACACACTCACATGTATGTTTAACAAGAGGCATGCATGTACACCGTTTTATATGCACGATCTTATATGTATACTCACGTAATCACACGCTTCTGTTCTTTGCATATATTTATATATACACATATATATATTGCGCGTGTGTGGGTATTTGTATAAGTATATATATATATATATATATATATATATATATATATATATATATAT
>NC_068997.1:53465808-53467347 GCF_001194135.2 Octopus bimaculoides | reverse complement strand
AAAGTTAATGAGAGAATGAAGAGGAGAGAGAGAAACTATTTTATGTATGGGGCCCTAAATGAGGTTTCTCAACCTGTTATGTATGCTTACACCGTTGCACCGTTGCACCCTTGCACCATTGCACCATTGCACCCTTGCACTAACAGACTTAGAAACCTCTGATTTAGTGTCACGGGTTCTTGGACATCAAATTAGGCAAGGAAAACTGTATTTAAAAGAATTGTATAAAAATGTTGAAAGCAAGATCCAAGAGTCAAATCGTCGAATCGATTAGACACTCTGGTCTTAGCTGGAAGGTTCTTAGTTCAATTCGACTTGAAGCGACTACCATTGTCTGTTATTGTTTAATTCAACATTCAATTGAAAGACGGAAATCTACTGAGGCTTTAGAATTTTTGATGCAATTCCTTGTGTATTTATTTCGACTCCCAAGTCCTCGAGTTTAAATTCTGCCGAAGCCATTTTCTCGAATAAGCATTAATGGTGTGGAGAAGAAAAATTGCATTCCTGAGCAACTGCTAGCGTTCTTCCAAAACATCTTACCTAGACCTGCATATGCCTATGCAAGTGATAAGACAGCGTTTTGCCAACGAAGACTCTTTCACATTAGATTTACGTCAATACACATACACAGGGGAGTAAGAGGGACCAGTCTACTTGGAATTATTAACTCAGTTAACATCGGACAAAATGCTTAACGGTATTTCTTCCGTATCATTAGGTTCTGAATTTAAATACTCCTGAGACCAACTTTGCTTGTTATCCTTTCGGGGTTAGAAAAATGAAGTACCAGTCAAGCACATGCGTCGATGAAACCAAATTGCCCCTCCCCTTAAAATCATTACACTTGTGCGAAAATTTAAAACAATATTGCCTGTATAAGACTGATTTCCAGTTAAAGCATGAAGTCTTTATCAGTGACGGCTATCTATCGAACAGCACAATTGAATTGTTATCAGTTTCATGGTGAGAAATCAGGGCTAAGCAGGCATCTTCAGCGGTAACGGACAGCATCTCAATACAATCGTAGTTTCCTCATTTTCGATATGTAGATATCTTTGTCAACTGAGCAAGCAACCTTGAGTAGACTACACAATATTGATGAAGATCAACAGACAGAACCAAAGTGCAGATCTTCATGAGAGGATTGCATATATGCATATATATATTTATATATACGTGGATAATTTCCTAATACCACAGTGTGCATATATGTGTAGTGTATATATAGATATTTGCGTAATGTAAGCAGTAAATATATTAGAATAAATATGGAAAAATTCTCATAGCCTCCCGCCCATGCTACATTATTCTTTCTATTTAATTACTGAAGTCACTCTTCTCAATCTCAGTCGCTTATTCATACATACATACATACATAATCACAGATAGACAGAGAGACAGGCTGACTGACGGGAAGACAGACTGACAAACTTCCACAGAGATAGATAGATAGATAGTCATGGGTGTCTATGTTTGTATATGAGTCTATGCGTTTGTGCTTGTTATATATATATATGTATATATATATATAAATAT
>NC_068997.1:53463589-53465265 GCF_001194135.2 Octopus bimaculoides | reverse complement strand
TATATATATATATATATATATATATATATATATATATATATATATGTATGCATGTATACATTTATACATTAATTATATGTGTAGTTTATATATATATATACATATATATATGTATGTATTATCTATGTATGTATTATGTATGTAGTATGTATATATATATTTATATACATTGCGAAGTTCTCCTTACAACACACTCTCCTGCTTCCAAACTTTCGTCATTCTCACAAGAAAACTATTAATGCATAAATATACACAATAAAAAGAAACCGTACACCCACCACATATAAACACACACACACACACACACACACACACATTCACATACGCATACACTCGGACAACTACACATGGCGAGCGGAAATACGCACATATCTACACACATGTCATCAAACTCGAAACACACACTGATCCAGGCTGATTAAGCGATGTATACACAAGTTGATTGAGAGGTTGATGGCTAGTAGGTGCGTGGGTGGACAAGGTGGTAGTGTGAGGTTACTGAATAAATTAAATCGATTGATATTCTTATTGTTGTTGAGTTTGAATGTTGTTGCTCTTCTTCTTGTTTATATTGTTCTTTATGCTTTTCTGTTGTTTGGCATATATATATATATATATATATATATATATATATATATATATATATATATATATATACATACATATATATATTCTTTTTTTATTTTTGTATTTATTTTCGTTGTTTATTGTTGTGAAGTTGAAATCTGTTCGATAATTATAAATGTGCGTTTTTTTTACACACATGCATACACACAAACATACATATATATGTATATGAATATATAAATATATATATACACATATATATATATATATGTGGGGGGGTGTATGAGACACGTGTGCGCGCAACGAACAAGGTGTTTTAGTTTGACGCTAAAAAATATGGAAGAAATTTTTGTTGTTTCGAGCCTACGCTCTTCTGCAGAAAAGATGTGAAGAGAAAATAAATGGGGAGAGGGGAAAAAGATAGGAAAAAAAACAGAGAAAAAACGTTTCAGGAGTAACAGTTGCACATGTTGAATGTATATATGCATATATATATATATATATGTGTATGCGTGTATATGTATGTATGTATGCATGTATGTATGTGTATATACGTGTGTGTGTGTGTTGTGTGTAAGTTTAGAAACTTTGAAAAATGGTGATTCCACGACAATGAAAGCTATAAATAATAATGTATAAACATAAGGTTAAAACCCCCTTTGATAATAAATGTCGAAGGCTGCCCATGGTACTCAAGTCCACATCCCAAAATGTATGACAGGTGTTCTACCATTATACCAAAGCAATCCCTCGAAATTTCTCTCTCTAGTTTTGAAACGCTATTTGTAGGTTGTTGACGTCATAAGAAGTTAAATCGAAGAACTTATACATTCTTGTTTGTGGTGAACCTCTAACAGGAAACCGCTTCTCTTCAGTCTAATCATTATTTTTTGTGGCAAGAAATAGTACCCAGTGACGCCTGCTGCGTCAGTAAATAAAAGTAAAATGTGAGCCGACATGTTGAATATAATGAGCAAAAGAAAAATGAATAACTTGCAAGTAATTACTTAATGAGGAACTGAAGCTGGGGTACCAGCTTCAGGAATTATATATATATATATATATATATATATATATATATGAAAGTTTATGAGAATTGAAGTGTAAAA
>NC_068997.1:53452051-53453923 GCF_001194135.2 Octopus bimaculoides | reverse complement strand
TGTGTGGGTGTGTGTGTGTGTGGGTGGGTGGGTGTGTGTGTGTGTGTGTAACGTTGTGCATACGTGATTTTGAAGAATAAGAATATGGTAATGCATTATTACAATCAGGCAGGAATGGAAATGTAAATTCTCTTCAGAGATTTACAGAAAATATTAGGAAATCTATGAGCATAATATGTGCGTGTGTATGTGAGTGTGTCTGTACTTATATGTGTGTGTGTGTGTGTGTTTGTGTACTTATATATTTGTGTGTCAGTACTTATATACATGTGTATGTGAGTTTGTACTTATATATATGTGTATGTGTTTGTGTACTTATATATGTGTGTGTGTCTGTACATAGATATATGTGTGTGTGTACTTATATATATGTGTGCGTGTGTGTTTGTGTGCGTTATATATATATGCACATACGTGTATATAATATACATGCAGGTATATAAGATATATGTGCGCGTTTGTGTGAAGAGAGAGATATATGTATCTGTCTATATGCCTATGTATTGTATGTATAATACATACACATATATATTATGTATTTAAAATATATTTATAAAGTGTGTGTGTGTGTGTGTGTGTGTGTGTGTGTGTGCGCGTGCGAGTGGTTTCATACATTTAGTTTAAATGGCTTCGAGTGGTTACCTATATCATGTTGCTGAACCCCTCAGCTTGGCGCCAAGTGCTTCATATAGCAGAAACAGCTGTAAGCTGATGGAAGCGATTACGTAACTCCCGTTCTCTTGTCATTTATTAATTCATTGATTATTTCAAATATTTACTCCAGACCACAAAGCATACTGAGTTCTCGTACTAAATCATAATATACAATTTCGGCCCAAAGTCACCAGACAATAAATCAAAATTCCGTAAATACTATCTGTAATTCTGTATTGACTCAAATGGAAAAAAGGTGTCGCTCAAGAAGGATTTCACTTTGAACAATTTTCATGGTGTTTCATATTTAAATGCTTTTATTAAATTCATTCGGTTGTTAAATAGAAATAACCCTTGCAATTAAATGGTTTGATTTACTGTCGGGTGACTTTTGGCCATTCCTGTATGTACATTTATTGACGTATCTATGTACCTATGTAAGAACATGCATGTGGATATAAGTGTAAATGTGTGTGTGTAAATGTTTTAATTACATTTTCATATTTTAATTATATTTTTCAAAAGCCATAACAATGCAACTTATGAACAATTAATAATACAGGTAGGTGGTTAGGGGTTTTTCTTGGTATTTCAATATTAGATATTGATATAACAGATAAAATTCCTGACGCAGGAAGTACATTATTTATTTCTTATAACTTACACTCTTTTGCCTTTCAAAAAACAAAAACAATAAGTCTTTATTTTACCGACTAAGTTAGGTTTAACGTGCTGATTGAATAATCAATCGGACATCAGTTTTTTTCTGTCGGAGCAATTTCGTCGCTATTAGTGCCCTCATTAACGACATGCCCTCATTCTTCTGTCTGAACAGTGAGGACACATCAACAACACATTAAAGAAACCGTTCGATAGTTAGATTGTAAAAGGAGGATGTGGTATTGAACCAGTGCGTGTGTTTATTTTGATTTTCGTTAACATAATAATCCTCGCTATATACACTACGAGATTTGTTTCAACTCACGAATTCCCATCAAGAATCTTGAAAACTATATACAAACACGAAGTACATACATACATATATACATACATACGACGGTCTTCTTTCAGTTTCCGTCTACCACATCCACTCACGAGGCTCTGACACTTGCCGAAGGTGGCACGGAGCGGGAATGAACCTAGAACCATACGGTTTGTATTGTAAGTAAGCTACTTGCCACACAGCCACTCCTGCGCTTGTGTATATATATATATATA
>NC_068997.1:53451108-53451476 GCF_001194135.2 Octopus bimaculoides | reverse complement strand
TATATATATTTATATTATATATATGTATGTATACACACACACATATACAAACTCGATTTTTTGGCTGCTTGCTTGCTATCTTCTTTCTCGTCTACCCTTTCCCGACAAGTTGCAGTGCAGGTGATCAGCGTGTATAATAAGCTCATTATTATTAGTTACTACTGTGATATATATAGAAAAGCACACACACAAACACATGAAAAAACTTGACTGTGTATATATATATATATAAATATACAGACACACACATACATATATACATATATTTACCCATACACAAAGACATTTATTCATTTATTTACAGATATATACATGTATACGTACACACATATACGCCTATATATATATATATATATATATATATATAT
>NC_068997.1:53446787-53450048 GCF_001194135.2 Octopus bimaculoides | reverse complement strand
GCTCCTCAACATATCTCTATCTATCTATCTTTCTATCTATTTATCTATCTATCTTTCTATCTATTTGTCTACCTAAGTACTTTCTTATTTATCAACGTATTATCTATCTATCCATCAATTTATCTATCTTACTACCGTTCTATCTATGTAGCTACCAATCTATATAGTACTATCATTCTATGTATTCATTTATCTATCTATCTATCTATCTATCTATCTATCTATCTATCTATCTGTCTGTCTATTTACCTGTCTGTCTGTCTATCAGTCTCTCTGCCTACACATCTACCTGTCTATCTATCTACCTGTCTTTGTATCTACATGTCTTCATACATAAGCACACACATATAGACGCACACTGACACATGTAATAACACACACATGCACACGCTCACACACCTCTAACCACCCACCCCACATATATATTTGAATAAACATAGATTTATTATGTTATTTACAAGTTCATATCTTGTAAGAGCGTAAGGAAGAGACAGACATACAACACCCCATCTCACACTCCACACACACACACACACACACACACATACACACATACACACACACACACACGCCCTAAAGCATATTTTATATGTATATTTTTTATCCTCTTTTCCTTTGCTAAATCATAAAATATAAATATGAGTGTGTATCCATTTGATCTCTTAACAACGATTACAATCATCTTCCTAATTGTATTTTGGCCTGATTTCTTTACGGTTATTTTCCTTGTCATTCTTATATTTTGGTGGAGGATTTCCAGGAGGAAACATCAGGAATGAAACAAAAAATTCTGTCGAGTTAAAGATTTGTTATTTAATATCACATTCATTAAGGTGTAGAATTAAATTTGACAAGAATTAGTGTTAAACTTTGTGGTCTTGGGAAGCTGTCTTAAAAACGATATGGGTACAAGAGAGGCTTGTGGTTACGAAGTTAAAGAATGCTTCTTTCAAAACTCCCGTGAGCTTTTGGGCTTATCAGAACGATAATGCATTTTTCTCAAGCATTGTTCTTGTAAGTTAGTCTCGCATCAGTTTAACCGTTTACAATAAATATATTTGGTAGAGTATGATTGTGTTTACAGCCCGCCATGTATTTCTGTATAATAATAGCCGATGTAAATAAACGTTGGTTGGTTGGGTGGTTGGCTGGTTGGTGGATGTGTCTACTCGCGCTTCACAGGGGGAGGAAGAGAACAACAGAGTGAAAGAACAATAACGGGAGTTTTAACATAAGAGGTGTAGGAGGAGTGGTGAGAGAGGATCATAGAGACAGAGTAAGAGGGACAGAGGAAGTAAATAACGGAGTTTTGATGGGACGAGGAACGGAAGAAATTGGTTTTCTCTAATTTCTAAATGAGAAATATTTTTCGTTTGAAAATTAGGATACATTTCGTGGTTTTCTAGAAGTACAAAAAAATTTGAATTAAGTTGTAATTACTATAAGATTACCATATTTCCTAATATTACCCAGGGTGGCACAGAATTACCTCTCATATGACTCTGAGTATTCAAATATGTAACTGTGTCTGTGGATATATATGTATATATATATATATATATATATATATATATATATATATATATATATATATATATATATATACACATATATGCATGTGTGAGTGTGTGCGTGTGTGTGTATGTGTGTGTGTGTGTGTGTCCTTCTAGAGAATGTCTTAATCTCAGAACGCAGTGAGGACCGGTACATGCGAGCAGAAAGGGCCTCAAAGTAATTTCCGATCGAATTATCTCCTCTTTGCGCCTCTGTTTACTGCTCGCTTTCGTATCTTACAAGATCGATGCAATAAACACCAGACAGAGTATAGGGATCGATATTTTTGAGTGAGCACCTTGAAGGCGATACCCCAGCATGGCCGCAGTCCAGTGATTAACAATCAATCAAAGAAGAATACACATGTATCGGAAGTTATCGATTTCTCCACCAGCCCTCCCCAAGTTCTCTTGCCAATTCCTGATCGAATGTAATCGATATTGGTTTTTGATCGATTTGGCAAATATTTATCAAGTGGAATTTGAGTTTTTTTTCTCTTTTTTTTTTTTCTTTTTCGTTCCAGCCTTGACCAAGAATTGTAGAGTCTCACAGCCAAGATAGAATCATTCTAAGCTAACCAAACCAAGAAATCTGGAACGCGTCTAGCGAAAGTGATGCTGTTGATGTAAAGTGCTTGATTTAATCGATAGAATTTCTTCTGACTCCAGGTGGTCTGTGAGTGCAAGAAGAATCACTTAAATTCCATAAAATAAATGGCTGTCCGTTTAAAGATCTCGCGTCGGAATTCCGTCCTGGCACCTTGGACAAATGTTTTCTGCTATAGTTCAAGGACGCCGAATGTCTTTAACCCCAGGTCTATACTGATCCAGAATGCCTATTATAAAATCCATTCCACTTATAGCCATTCTGTTGTACATCAAAAATTACATTCCCCAATGTATTATTCTTGTCATTCGAAAGGGATAGATTTGACTGTTGTTTCTAGCAAGTCATTTGTAAAATTAACTTGCTGCTGTTGTAAGTAATCCTTTGAGCAGACCTTTGGTCGAAAATCTCCCAGTCGTGACCATTCCGTATAATACAATGTAGCCTTCCTTTTGATAGGAAAAGAATGTGATTGAAGAAATAACTGACTGCTATTTCTAGGAGATCGTATAAGCACAAACAGGCGACAACATCTAGTCATTGTATTCAGTATTTGAGAGGGCAAGTTTATAATCAGAGGCGCTCCGAATGCGACCATCCCATCTTTTATTCACATTGAATCTCGGAGTAAATTATCAAATACATTCTTCGCTGCTGTTTTAAAGACCACTGGGTAGGAGTATAGACAGATTTTACTTCTATTTCTAGGATGATATGTGGCGTAAGAGAGGCACCAAGCCACCATATGACCTGAATGATCTCATGGGTGTTCAAACAAACAGAAATTTCTAAATCAAGTGTTGGCATGACAAACCAATTTAATCGATACCAGAATGTCATCGATCATTATTTTATCGGCTTTGTGAAGACGATGTAATTGGAAATCATTCTTAGAGTATCTTAAACTGGGAACTATAGGGTTGTGAATATCCGAGGCTAGACGGGTGATTTAATGTGTAGCAGCCCTTCATGAATATCAAGGACGACGGGTTAGCAAGGTGTGTGGTCGATTACCGGGGCCGACGAAATACGGCATTGTGGATGTGAATGGAACTGTGTTTGATTTTTCTCATTAGCACAGCTAAACATACATACATATAT
>NC_068997.1:53445716-53446375 GCF_001194135.2 Octopus bimaculoides | reverse complement strand
TATATATATATATACATATACATATACATACATATGTGTGTATATATATATATGTGTGTGTGTGTGTGTGTGTGTGTAAGTATGTGTGTGTGTGTGGTAAAACAAGATGCTAAGATGCACACAAAGAAATGTCATGTGCGTTAACCTGGCATATGTGTGGCCAAGAAACTTACTAAAAGACCTAAATAAACAGCAACATATTAAAAATTGACTATCGATAACCTCAAAGAGAGGGAAATCCGCTGTTATATTAACACCATGTCACGCTCCGACGCACATATCCACATTGTATAGAATTGATATGGATCGTTGCTTTTAGCGCACTGTGCAGTTTTCGCTGTTATTTACTCTGAGTTTTCTATGACTGCTGTTGTATATGTTTATATTAAAACATACCAGACGCTACAATGATACGCAGTACTAAATATAGGAATTTGTAACGATAAACTAATGTATTTATTTAACAGATATTATTTACAGAACCTGTTCACCATTCACCGATATATATGTGTGTGTGTATGCGAATTTACGAATATATGTATATGTACGTATGCATCTCTCTCTCTCTTTTTCACCCCTCTCTCTCTCTCTCTATATATATATATATATATACACACACAACATATATATATTTGTATATATATATATATTTATATATG
>NC_068997.1:53441053-53445706 GCF_001194135.2 Octopus bimaculoides | reverse complement strand
TGCCTTTAGTTCATGTATATATATTAAGATCTACATCTGTATGTATGTATATATATATATATATATATATATATTCTTTTATTTGTTTCTGACTGCGGCCATGCTGGATCACTGCCTCATACACACTCAAGCACAGACAGACAGACAGACAGACAGACAGACAGATAGATAGATAATTATACTGTAGTATATTATATGCATGGCTATATAAATGTATATTATAAACACTCTCAAGCGCACACATGTCCACATCAATATTCTTCATTGAAGGAAAATATAAATACATAAACGTGCATGTGCGTATGTGTGTGTGTGTGTCTGTGTCCATACACCTGTGTGTCTATACGCGAGTGTGTGTCTGTGTATGTGGGTGTGTCAACGTCGTATATGCTTATATACATTTGTGTGTGTGTGTGTGTGTGTGTGTAGATATTTGCGTGTCACAGAACATCATGTCAGTCACACATCCAGGCAAGGTGTTAATGGACGCAAAATGAGGTGTGTTGAGGTTGGAGTATATTAACAATGATACAGGCGGGTAGTGATGTAAAGCTGAACACCATCACTGGCGTTTAGAATTTATAGAGTATCATCAGAAGGTGGTGGGCATGGCAGTCGACGGAGGGGATTAATCTTAAGAAATAGTGACGGCTTTATTGAGTTCGTTGATTAAGTCCCTGATCAAAAGGGGATCCTAGTTTTTTGCTGAATTCCTTCTTCTCTCACTCTTTTGGGGAGTTGGAAGTTTTCTAGAGAACCCTGGGTTCTCTAGAAAATAATAGGGGTGTCGTAATAAGGGTGTCGTATACGTAATGGCAGATTTGTCTTCTATGAGGTACACACATATATAATAGTACACTCAGGCAAGACGCTCGAACTCATCTACACATATCTATCTATCTATCTACCTATCTATCTATCCATATATCTATCTATCTATCTGTCTATCTATCTATCTATCTATCTATCTATCTATCTATCTATATGTCTGTCTGTCTGTCTGTCTTTCTATCTATCTATCTATATCTATATATATATATATATCTACGTAATTTCATTCACAATGCCTCGTCATTTGAAATCATTATCGGAAGATGGGAGAGTGAGTAACAACCAGAAAAAGTTCCGAGCTCGTACAAATATAACAATATTGTATTAAGAAATATCTCTTCTCTCCTGTTTAAAGAGTTTTTGACCAAAAGCCACACGCACACGCGCACACAGTTGCATGTATATATAAACAGTCATAATTGCATACGTACATGCATATTTCACACATGAATACACATCTATACACAAATCAGGCAGATGGAAACTGTGAGGAAGCCCAACTCTTGGACTTTTCCCTTTAATTTAGAGGTCAGTGTGTGCTACATTATGTCACGCTGATTTTGCTTGAGAGCATTACGTTAAGGATAAATGTATCTTTGGGATACTCGGCCGATTATGCACGCTAATTCGAGGAGCTTTGATCGAGCAACTAAAAGCAGAAACTTTCACCGACATCCATGTATTTTTACACACACACACACATGTAAATATGTATAAACATATATATATATATATATATATATATATATATATATATATATATATATATATATATATATATGTGTGTGTGTGTGTGTGTGTATATACACACATACATACAATCACACACTCACTCGTACATATATATATATATATATATATGTATATATATATATACGTTTATATATGTGTGTGTATGTTGTGCGAGTTGTGTCTACATCAGTAACTTATTACGATGTTGTATTATACAAGATTACATGTGTTATCTAACATATTATTGTTACGTTAAGCTTATTAGTAACGTGTTAAGATTTACTTCGTTAATCACATTTTAGAATAGATTCTCTAGTCTATATATAACCAGATTTTTATATTCCCCAGGGCAATAGCTATACTCAGGGTTGACAACGTAACCTCAGATATGTAGCATAACCCAGACAGATAGCTATGTTACAAATGTATATTGTATATATTATGTATACCACGATCTTGTAGCTATGTCTGAGGCATATATTTTGGCTCATGTTTATAGCCATACCGCGGTTATATATCATATGCCAGTTTCAAAGCTACAGTTAAAGTATATTATATCATGAAGTTTCATCTATTTCAAATTTATATATTGTTACATAACATCCAATGTTGCAAGTTGTTTGATATAATTCGGGTACATATATATATATAGTTGAAATTTATAGAAAAACAAAAGAGGAAGACAGGTGTAGGGATAACAAGCAAGTGTATTAGTTTTACACTTGGAAAGAAAAGGAAAAGTCATTTACGTTTCGAGCCTACGCTCTTCAACAGAAAGGAATAAGAGAAAATAAACAGAGAGAAGAAAAGAAATTTGTAGATTTCAGCGGTCCAGCATGGCGAATCGTACATACATACATGCATGCATACATACATGTATACATACATATATCTGTGTGTGTGTATGTGTGTGTGTGTGTATGTGTGTGTGTGTGTGTGTGTGTGTGTGTGTGTGTGTGTGTGTGTGTGTGTGTGTGTGTGTGTGTGTGTGTGTGTGTGTGTGTGTGTGTGTGTGTGTGTGTGTGCACGTACAGGGAGAGAGTGGTAAACAGAGAGAGATTATTGTTAGACAGATAGACAAACAGATAGACAGAGACTATGCAAAAACTGATGAGCAAACTAGACTCTCTGAAGAAAATACAAAGTGGAATTGAAAGATTAACGCGGTTCTAGTCACATGGTCGTTATTTTCTTAGATATTTAGCCCCAGGTCAGCTTCGATCTTGCAGAATCTGGATCGTGACCATTTCAGCTAACGTCGAGAGAGTATCTAAGACGTTATTCCAGACGGTATCATACTTGCTGTTGCTTGTGCAAACCTTTCTGGTAAGATGTTTCAACTGTGACAACCTGTTCCAATATTCCGGCAGAGAGTATCAGGCTTAAAGCAAGAGTACAATAAATAACGTGTTGACTCATCCATCTAGAAATGCCCCAGCATGACCGCGGCATAATGACCGAAACAAGTAAGAAGTAAAAGACAAACGATTCAAGTATATGACTCTTGCATCACATTTGGATGAGGTGGTGGCGTATGAGAAAGGCGACCCGTCAACCCTTAGCTCCACTGCAGTGGATGAGGCTCACTGTTCTCTGCCACGACCGCTTTACAAACTATCCTTTCTAAACGGAGAAGACGGCACAGATGATGCAGCAATTATCTCAAATAAAATCCCTACGTTTTTGTTTTGTTTTGTATTTTGTAATTTTTAAGAATCCAAAGAAGGAATTAGCATCATTAACCGATGACTTCCAGAAAAAGTGAAACTAACAATCGTAATACAATACGATCTGTGGTTACTCGTGGATTCGCGCATAGTAATGTGTGTAGGGGTGGGGTATACGTTATTTTACCCATTTTCTTTAATTTCATATTTAAGCATAATTAAATCGTAAGTTTCCAGTCACATTATATAAAGGACAGAAGGCAAAAATTTTCAGATTCCATGTTCAGATATATGTTTGTATGAGTGTTTGTGTGGATGTGGATGTATATATATATGTAGGGGGGGGGGTCTCCTGCCGTAGACCTCGTTTGAGTGGTCAATCTTTGCTAAATAACCTGCACAAATGATGTGTTTATGTTGATCAAATATATCCGCTGTACGTTCGCTCGGTCTCTCCAACAAATTGAAGTTGTCTGTAGATGTGCACAAGTGTGTTACACGTCCGACGCTTACATGATAGGAGAGCAACGTGAAATGAAGTGCTTTGCACGGGAGCAAAGCGTACCGCTTCATCCGCGAATGGAACACGCAGTCTTGTGATCGTGAGACCAACACACTAACCACTAGTCCACGCATCTTCACATGTATGTATGTATGTATGTATGTATGTATGTATACACGGAACGCCTGGTTTGAGGTTTAAACTTCCAAGTTATTTTACAGGGCTTAGAAGGACCGCTGGAATAAGTGTGTGAATCTGAGGAAGGAATATGATAAGTAAAATCATAGTTAACGGATCATTCTGTATTTTCTTCTACCCAAAATCTGGAACAGTTCAGTACCCCTTCGTACATTCAAATATCAAATTTATATCTAAAATATCACATATTCTTTAAATTCTAGAGGATGAAGTTACACCGAGAAAATTATTTAAAAAGCAAAGAAATAATGTAACACACGCACAAGATGAATATGATCGAAGAACAATCTCCTCATTTTGCCCAAGAGAGCAAATACTCCACTTTAGCAATGATTGGTATCGATCTAATGTCTATTAATTAGAGATTATGTTGAAGTACTGGAGAAAGTACTTTAAAAGTCGGTTAGAACTTATGTTGTTACATCGCTAGTAATATCCACTGGAGTGTTTTCGTTTAATGGTTATAGTAATAAAAATAATGATGTAGGTTATGATCATGATGATAAAAAAATTATTATAATAGAGGGTAATTATCATTATATGGTTGTGTAGTTGTGAAACGCTTAACATGGTTGCCTTACAAGCAACCCATCCAGGTTCGCTTCACGCCCAGTGTATCAAATTATTGCTTCTAATATTTTTCTTCAGTGAAATATACCAGCATAGCCGCCGTCTAATGACCGAAACAAGTAAAAGATATATGTCTATGTGTAAACATATATA
>NC_068997.1:53439037-53439839 GCF_001194135.2 Octopus bimaculoides | reverse complement strand
TATATATATATATATATATATATATATATATTCGTTAATTTCATGAAGGGAGGTAAATTTTCATAGAGACAATATATATAAATTTTCTTCTCATGAAAAACCGACAGCGCTTTTTAGAAACGCCAATGCAATAGGTTTTACTCTCACACACATTCACACACACATATTGTACGTAAACATAATATTTATATTTTATTGTATACATTCACATTCTCTACATCAAAATTATACTAATTTATATCTAAACTTTTGTATGTGTGTGTGTGTGAACGCGTATGTATATTTTTATAACGCAATGCAAATGTCTAACACGAAACCGGAATTATATATGTGCAACTTTATTGCGTATATTTTCTTGTAGATATAAACATTTATTAGTCTACATTTTCTCTGAGTATATATGTATATATATATATATATATATATATATTCATTACGTGTAATGAATGTTACACGTTTCCGTCATTATACAGTCATTATATGCATTTATGGTTATATAATACCATGATTATGTACATATGCATGAACACATATGCATATATGTACGGATACATGTGTTTATAGATAAGTAATTTCATATATATGCATGTATGTATAATATTTTTAGTGCAAACGGTATAATTAGAACTTGATTCATTTGTGTTTATAAATTGTTTCCATCGACTGAAATTGCATCCCGAAACGCTGGGCACTCGATTCACTTTGAAACTTCTCCTAATTAAGAAATGGTGATATATACAAGTGCATCTATCTATCTATCTATATATATATATATACATATATATATATATATATATATATA
>NC_068997.1:53433404-53435928 GCF_001194135.2 Octopus bimaculoides | reverse complement strand
CACACACACACACACACACACACACACACACACACACACACACACAGACACACACGGATAGAGGTATATGGGTTTTAATATACCTATAAATTAGATTTGCATATGCAGGTAATATAAATTACATTTGCATATGCAGGTAATATCTTCTCTTTCAAATTTTGAATTTTAAACATGGCTATGTTTACTTTCAGTAATTTTTAATTAAAAGAAATCTTTATAATCCCTAAACAGTCACGTGTATATACTTTGGAACAATAACATCCATTTTTCTATTTAGTTTCTGATGACAGTTTTGACCTCAATATCTGAATACGACGACGGCAATTGTGCGCATATATTTTCATAGAATTCCACGAGAAAATTGAAAATAATTTTATTAAAGGTATATTTACAGCTGTAAACAAATGACAAATTAACACCCTGATACGACAGAAGTACGCTGATGACGAATGCATTAGTCGTATCATTTTCCCAATGATCTCTCGCTGCCTACTACGAAGCGTAGCGACAGAAATCCACATCGTCTTTTCATTTAGAAGATATGATTAATATCGTCTTAAAATGTTTGAGGAATTAACAGCGTTTGGGTCTACAATATGATTGTTTCACAAAGGAATATGATTGTCATTTATAAGATATATTGAATTCAGTCGCAGAAGGCTCTTCTATATAAACTAGAAGCGCATTCCAACACACTTATATACATGCTCACACATATTCATATATAAAGGACAACACAAACATATCTATGCATATATATATATATATATATATATATATATATATATATATATATATATATCACATGGTCTCGGGTTCAGTCCCAGTGTGTGGCACCCTGGGCAAGTGTTTTCTCATATAGCCTCGGGCCGACCAAATCCTCGTGAAGGGATTTGGTGGACGGAATCTGAACGTAGCCCGTCAAACATATATGTATATATCTATGTTTATGTGCATGTGTGTGTGTATATGACCCACCATCACAGCTTGAGAACCGGTGTTGGTGTGTTTATGTCTCTGTAACTTAGCGTTTCAGCAAAAGAACTAATAGAATAAGTACTAGACTTTAAAAAAAACTAAGTGCTGGAGTCGATTTGTTCGATTAAAACCCCTCAAGGTGGTACTCCAGCATGGCTACAGTCAAATGACTGAAACAAGTAAAAGAATAAAAGAGTATTATATATATTCATATATGTATGTGTGCGCGCGCACATTTGCGCGTGTGTATGTGTATGAATATATGTGTCTGTGTATGTTTGTCATGTACAATAGTATTCAGCTCCGTCCCTATACGCCCCTGGCACTATTGTGGCCACTGGTGCCAAAAGGTCCCTGGTATCATTCATGTCCACGTTCTTTGAGACAAAAAGAAAAGGGAGAATGCTCCATGAAAATCATAGACTCTCGCAGAATTTAGACTTCTGCCATCAAATTCCCAAATATTCCACAATACCGGTAATATTATAGGACCATATAATTCATTTATGTTCCCCTACCTATTAATTATCTTTGTACTGTTGTGAAAATCTCGATATACCTGTTTGCATTCTGAGTTCAAATAGCGCCTGAATCGATTTTTCATTTTATACTTCCGTGGGTCGATAATGTATTAGAAAAGACACAGACAAACACTTCAAATATATTTTCACTGCATATTTTCTTCCACCGGTGCTAAAATCCAAAAGGTCTTCGAGAAAAAAACTGATTCAAGGCACTTACTCTTCATAGAAAACGCAATCTATATCTAATGGGTTTCTTTTATTGGTCCTTGTTGTCTGGTCCCTATATCAGTTTTTTGCGCCCAACTCGTTTTATTTAATAAGAAAAAAAAAAAAAAAAAAAAAAAAAAAAAATTCTTATTCATCCAAACATAATTTGCTTTCTTCCCTATGACGTTGGAGGAGTTTTAAAAAAATTGGAAAACATCTAAATTTTAGTCAATGCCTCAAATCTTCGGCCCCTGCTTTTAGTCCTCACCTGGGCACTTTCGGGGGATCTTATTCATGCGTGATGAAAAACTCTGCCCCAAAACTGCCCCTTCTTCAAGATTTCAGGCCTTGTGCTTATAATACAAATCATTATTATCATTAGCGAAATACTTTGTGGTATTTCGCCCGTCGCAACGTTCTAAGTTCAGATTTCGCCGAGATCGATTTTGCTGGTCATCCTTCTGGGGTCGATAAATTAAGCACGCGTCAAATACTAGAGTCGATGTAATCGACTCATCCCCTCCCCCCAAATTACTGCCTTTGTGACAAAATTTGAAACCATTATTGTTGTTCTTCTTCTTCTTCTTCTTCCTGTTGGTGTTGTTGCTGTTGTTATTCCTGTTGTCGTTGCTGTCGTGTCTTATATTTTAGATGCCATCTCGGTTTGCTATAATTAATTACTTCACGTTCATACACATTGACATCAATATTTCATAAATTAATTGTATTAGCCAGATACAGTGCTACTGTATATGTACAAACACACATACGTGTTTACATATGTATGTGTCTATCTATGGATATATATATATATA
>NC_068997.1:53426994-53433318 GCF_001194135.2 Octopus bimaculoides | reverse complement strand
TGTGTGTGTGTGTGTGTGTGTGTGTGTATGTATGTATGTATGTTTGTATGTGTGTACGTATGTGAGCCTGCATACATGTGTGTTAGCGTGTTTCAGCTGTGTGTTTATTTATTAATGTATGGTTTTTGTTGAGATTTATTTAAGCTCTTCGCAGAATTCCAGCTGGTCCGTTTATTGGTAAGTCATTTATTATTTTTTTTTTCTTTATCGGAGGGTTAGGGTTGTTACGTCAGCTCGATAGATTTTTCAATATATGAATTAGTGTTTTTGTGTGTGTGAGTGTCTCCGCTTTATGGCTATGTATCTCTATACCATATGATCACGTCTGAGTCAGTATATTCACTTTAGGTACCTCAAATAAGACAGAAGTTGTAACATTGTAAAATCTTCAATGTGCCACAATTCGATCAGATCTGGAGGATGTGAATCGATTTGCTTTGTTCTCTCTTGGAAAATACCCAGCATGAAACAACCAATAACAGGCAGGATACGAAAATTGTAGGTTCCTCATTAGTTCACTGTAGTTCGTCTTGTTTACAACTTAAGACATTGTTCTTTGTTATAAATACTATTTCGTAGCTATAAGTTATCCCTATTTGTTTACTCTTATATTGTTACTTGTAGTAATAAGCTGGAGAAATTCCAGGTAACAATATAAGCTGGAGATATCCCAGGTAACGGTTATATTTTTAACGCTGTTGACATCACTGGATTGAGTGGTACTCCTCGGGTGTCGAAACCATAGTGGCATCCGTTTGGGCAGCTGATGATGGGAATGCATATATGTTATGCTCGATCGTGAATTTGTTACCTTTTAGTTTCGCTTTTCTGAGTTGTTCATTCTTGTAAAGTGGAAAGTGTTTGTGAATTCATAGTCCGTCGAGATCGCTATCTTTCGTTTTGTAGGTAACTAATTTAGCTTGGGCAATGTTTGGATATTGGTGTCTAGTTTTGGGAGGTTTTGTGGCATCTATTCACATAACCATGCGTTCATACATGCATATTTATAATTTTATCCGAACGATACATATTTTTCAGCAGAGTAGGCTTTTTGCTCGCTACGTCAGAGAACAGTTTCAATACCATTATTTTTTATGGTACGTCACACCAATGTTCTTTATTGGTAATAAATGTGAATAGACTCTTGTTCTGGCAGCTAATCTGAGTGTCTGCCAACAGATAGGATTGTAAAGATGCACGTATCCGTTTGATGTATGTATATATGTATATACGATATATAAGGCCTAGTTGTGAGTATATCCATGTCCATGCAAGTGCACGGTACCCATATTACTGTCTACATCCACGCGTGGTTTTCCTCTCTGTATCCTTGCAGGACAAAATATAACTAAAATAACGATTTTGTATTTGCCGTATACCAGTACCGTAGAGTGCTCGCTTACATAATTAGGTTTGACAGAGATGACTGCCGCAACATAAATTATCGCGTCGGTATTACATGACCGATTGAATAGGTAAGCTCTGGTGTTGCTGCACCGGTTATTGGTTGTTTATTTGTAATATTTTCCATGTTACTGTACAGCTATAACTAACTTTTATGCAGTTCCTGTTGAAGGGTTTTATGCAGCGGTGCTGAGTTCAGAAATATTTTTCTGTACGATCTATAGAAAAGTTTAGGCGATATTACTCTTTACAATTAAGGAAAAATTTGGGTACAAACAAAATGATATTGAGGTTTTGTTCAGTTGGCTGGGGATGTAAGTAATTCCATCTTTGATCCAAATGTTTTCTAATGCACTATTGTAATAAGGGGCTAGAATATCGAAGACATGGTTATTTTTAGAGCTAAATTCTTCAAAGTGCTAATGAGGTCTTCCCTGAAGGCATCCAATAAATGCTCGATGGTGTCATGAGAAGCAAATGTTATTTTATCTGTATACAACACTCTCTGCTATGACACGCAAATCGTTCTAATTTACACATAGGTGACAAGGTCACATATCTTTGCTATCAGACAACTATACGCTGATGTCGAATGAACGATGGGATCTGATTTTTGACCCAGGCAGAATATTTATTATTCATAATTTCTATGTCATTATCATACACGTTTGTTGTACCTTCAGGTGAAGTAGAGGAGGCTAATGAGAAGTAATTGAGAAATCGAAGTAAAAAAGAACACCGAACACTAGCAAACCAGGTGAACCGGGGTTACTCTGAAGTTCTTCCCTTGCTGGGGTCTGCTGACACTTTTCAATGTTGCACTTAACCTTAAGATACATTAAATAGATAGTTGCACTCTCTTTACTTCACAACTACTTGACCAACATTTTATGCTTTAACTCGGGAAATTTACTTCAACACAAGATTAAACTTTGGACATATCTCTTTTCTTACCAGATTCTATTCCAACTATTTCTTGAGTTGAATCACCACTTACATTTAAGCTCACAACACACCCTAATATCGTATAATATCCCTAAAACTCTGATTTGTTTATCCTTAAAATTCTCTTATTTTTTAATTCATGTTTTACTTTGAAATTCACACACTTAAATCTCAGTTGTGATATAACAGAAGCAACACTATATATATATATATATATATATATATATACACACACACACACACATATGTATATACGCACACATACATATATATATGTATGTATGTATATATACAAACACACACACGCACACACACACACGCACACACACACGCACACACACACACATATATATGTATATATATATATATATATATATATATATATATATATATATATATGTGTGTGTGTGTGTGTGTGTTTATATATGTATATATATATATATGGGTATGGGTGTGTCAGTATGCATGTATATATATATATATGTATCCTTGTGTGTGTGTTTGCGTGCGCGTTTGTGTGTGTGCGGGTGTATATATGTGTATAAACTCATACATATATGAGTGTGTCTACTCATTTGTGCATAAGCAGAATCTCATACAAATAGACACACACACGCATTCACATCATATACTCCCCCACTCACGCACACACACATAAATACATGTACACACACATACACGCGCGCGCGCACGCATATCGTATTTTATGCCATTTCCTCCATTCTGTGACATTTTGAATTAGATTTATATTTTGTGCAGCAAAGTTTTGGGTTAACTTATAGCTATTACATTATGACGGTTTAGGTCTGTTTCAGATATCACGATCACCATCACCATCATCATAATCATCGTCATCATCATCATCATCATCATCACCATCATCATCATCATCGTCACCGTCATCATCATCAATCAGTAGCAGCAGCAGCAGTCTATCAAATCTATGTAGAATAGGGTCTTTGACTACTTTCTTTTAACCTCTGACTTCTAAATCCCACCATTTAAGATTTCTACTTTCACCGTTTCGTGTTCTTGGAATTAAAGAACCAACTAAGAACGGAGACCATTTTTGCACTTCAGAGGATCCAGACCAAATTCTGAAACAGTTCTGAACAGTAGAATCGGTAGAGCGCCGGCAAAAAAGGCAAAAGCCCTGTGATATCACTTCTGAGTACCTCCCACGTAATCAAATTTGTTTTACATCCTTTGGAGGTCAATTAGATGTACATAGCAACTAAATACCTGGGTAGATGTCAACAACTATCTCCATCTCTTCAAAATCGCTGGTTTTGTGTCTAAATCAGCGCGTCGTACAAAATGTTTAGTTGCATTTCTTTCGGCTCTTTTTATGTTCAGAGTTGAAATTGCGTCGAGATTAACTTTGCTTTGAGCACCGGATAAAATGTTTAGCGGAATTTCCTCCGGCTTTACGCCAACGACGACATTGATCATTCCTCCTTTCGGGATCGATAAAAAAGTATCAATTGAGTATTGGGACAGATGTAATCGATTAGCTCACTCTCACAAAATTTCAGGCTTTGTGCTTATTCGGCGGCAAAATGGCCGAAACGTTAGCATGACGGGCGAAAAGCGTAGTGGTATTTCATCTGCCGTTAGGTTCTGAGTTCAAATTCCGTCCAGGTCGACTTTGCCTTTCATCCTTTCAGGGTTGATAAATCAAGTACCAGTTGAGTAGTGTGGGGTGGGAGGTCGATGTAATCCACTTACCCACTTGCCCGATATTTCTGGCCTTGTGCCAAAATTTGAAATCATTGCTGCTGCTACTACTACTACTACTACTACTATCACCTCCACCACCACTGAGACAATTGAAGAACTGCTTATTATAAATTATAGCTGACAGACTATCGTTAGGACGCCGGGCGAATTGCTTAGCGGTATTTTGTCTGCCGTTACGTTCTGAGTTCAAATTCCGCCGAGGTCGACTTTGCCTTTCATTCTTTCAGGGCCGATTAAATAAGTACCAGTTACGCACTGGGGTCGATGTAATCGACTTAATCCCTTTGCCTGTTCTTGTTTGTACCTTCTATGTTTAGCCCCCTGTAGGCAATAAACAAATAAATATTATAAATTATACTTATTGTTACAGTTGTAGAGCAACATTACATTTTGATCGTGCTAGTGTATGATCAAAAGCATCGCCATCCGTGACTCTCACCTACAATATCAGTCATAGTGACTCTAGATTACTATTACTCAGTATGTTCTTCTATCTAACAAGTTGGCAGATTAAGATACAAGGGAATTTAGCAGACAGCTTTAGCAAATATATGTTTGGCGTGGCTGTGTGGTAAGAAACTTGCGTCCCAATCACATGGTTCATGGTTCAGTCCCACTGTGCGGCACCTTGGGCAAGTGCCTTCTACTATAGCCTCGGGTTGACCAAAGTCTTGTGAGTTTATTTGATAGATAGAAACTGAAAGAAGCCCGTCGTATACATACATATATATGTGTGTGTGTGTGTGTGTGTGTGTGTACATATTTGTGTTCCAGTGTTTCTCCCCAGTCCACCACCATCGCTTGACAACCGATGCTGGTGTGTTTACGTTCCTGTAATTTAGTGATTCTGGAAAATAGGCCAATAGAATAAGTTCTAGGCTTACAAAGAATAAGTCCTGGGGGGGGGTCCATTTGTTCGACCAGAGGCGTTGCTCCAGCATGGCCACAGTGAAATGGCTGGAACAGGTAAAAGAATAATAGAGTGAAAAAGAATTGCTGCTTTTGTTATCATTGTTGTTGTTAAAGTTAGCACCGTGACAGAGGACTGATAATCAAAAGCGCTCCACCCGTGACCATCTCCACGTCTCAATGTGAACTAAAAGCGCAGCATTCAACGTAACTCCACTCTCAAATTACAATATTTACGGGAATGGGGGAAATAATTTAAAGCTTAATTGGCTACTGCTGCTGCTGCTGCTGTTTCTGCTGCTGTTACTGCTGCAGTTGTTGCTGCCGCTACTCCTGCTGCTGTTAGCGTTGTTGTTGTTGTTGTTGTTGTTGTTGATGATGATGGAATCACTTACAATTTATTAACCAGTAAGCTAAACAAATATTGACGCTGGTCGACGTTTAGAAAATGTAACGGGAGCTAAAGACGTCGCTTGCATTATAAAACGAAACTCGTTATTTTAAATCTACTACGACTACTACTACTACTACTACTACTACTACTACTACTACTACTACTACTACTACTACTACTGTCTCTGTGTGTCAGGGAGTGGGGTGGGGGTGGAAGTAGGACTATCAATAGCCAAGCGGCAAGAGGGAGATAGAAACATTGTCCTACCCAGCAGTCCCCTCAAGTACACGCACGTCAGCCGATGTGATAGATAGCATAGATGAGTGTGTGTGTGTGTGTGTGTGTGTGTGTGAATACATATATACATATATATATGTGTGTGTGTAGATGTATGTATATATATGAGTATATATATATGTGGGGGGGGGTTGTGTTGGGTGGGAGGGGGTGAAGAGCAAGAGAGTGGTATATACAGTTGACTCATAGGTAAATAGTCATATACACGTATGTATACGTGGTTCTGCTGTGAGAGAGAGAGAAAGTGACCGGTGAAACCCATTGTACAGCTTGATAATGGCTCCAGGCCTGTTCAGATAGTAATCGACATACATTAATACATACACATACATAGCTATATACACACAGATGTAGATACTGACATAAACACACGCACATACATATGCGGATGAATATATATGCAGTTAAATAACGTATATGTTCATATGAACACACACACACATATATGATGGGCTTCTTTCAGTTTCCGTCTACGAAATCCACTCACAAGGCTTTGGTCTGCCCGAGGCTATAGTAGAAGACACTTGCCCAAGGTGCTACGCAGTGGGACTGAACTCGAAACCATGTGGTTGATAAGCAAGCTACTTACCACGCAATCACTCCTGCGCCTATGAACAAATATATATATATATATA
>NC_068997.1:53424542-53426808 GCF_001194135.2 Octopus bimaculoides | reverse complement strand
GTGTGTGTGTGTGTGTGTGTGTGTGTGTGTGTGTGTGTGTGTGTGTGTGTGTGTGTGTGTGTGTGTGTGTGTGTGTGTGTGCGTATTAATATTAGATGTGTTCCAATCCGGTATTAACGAACCACTCAATTATTCTAATATTAAGAATTACAATCTGTTCAGACGCCAGTGAGGAACTGGGGGGAGATCTGACCGTGATTTCTGATTACTTCACCTAAGACGTGTAAACTCTCTCTCTCTCTCTTTTTTCTCTCTCTTTTTTCTCTCTCCCCCTCTCTATCTATCTGTCTATCTATCTCTTCCTCTTTCTGTCAGCCTCTCTGTCGTGTATGTGTGTGTGCACGCTTGCTTTTGTGTGTGTAAGCTTATGAAACCCTTTTCTATTAAGATACCTCTTAGAGGTATCAGAAATACCCGTTTCAGGTCTTTCAATGTAGGCCTTGTGAATATAGTTTAACTTTTACCGACGGTACTCAATGACACACCCTCAATATGGTTGCTGTACATGCTGGATATAACAGCCAAATATCGCTCAAACCATAGATATGTTACATTGAGTACTGTGAAGAAATTCTTCCTCTCTGAGTAAGGAAGAGTAAACGATGGAATGTTCACATTTGGAATGTCTCCTGTAACCATATAGTCACCCAAGGGAAATAATCATCAGTACTATTAACAACTACAAGAGGTAGATTATTCTATCGTCCACAAGGACAGAAAAACAGAATGAGTGGTTGGGAAGACATAAAACGAGAAGTCAAATGATAATACTAAGAATAAGACATGAAGGGCAGCGTTCTCTCAGTTCTGCCAACCATCAAACCGTTGCCTTTTATTTCTTTGTGATAATAGGTATTGCAAGGAGTGTGACAAGTGTCATAAGATATATGAGAAAAACGATTGTAACTCAGCTCTGACCGCTAACTCCAAAAGTTTCTTTATCCTCTCTCTGTTTATTTCCTCGTGTTCCTTTCTGCTGAAGAGCGTAGGCTCGAAACGTAAAAGACTTTCTCACCTACTCGAGCGTCAAAATAATACACCTGATTGTTGTTTACACACCTGTCTCATTTTTAAAGGATTGGGATATGAGAGAAGATTTGGCTGTTACTTTCAGCAGGTGCAGATATCAGGTAAAGAGATAAAGGTATCCCTCGACAGATTTAGCAAATCCTAAACAAGCCCTTGATGAGAAGATTTATGAACAATGGCCTTTCATCCGTGCCAGCAATATAGAGTCGAAAATCTTGTAATAAGGACATTGGAATACAGAACAAGCATCTCACGGCTGTCTCACTTTAGGAGTCAAATAGAGTCATATAGAGTCATAAGGCCGGTTTTCCAGTTTTCGGTGGCGCATACATCTCAGCCCCACCAAATGGACAGCAGAATGGTCTGTCGCACGGTTACTCATATTTGCCAGCCGGATGGACTAGAACAACGTGAAATGAAGTCCCTTGCTCAAGAACAAAAACCCATCGCCCGCTCCACGAATCGAAACCACAAACTTACGATCATGAGTGCACCATCCTAAGCACAAAGCCCCGCGCCTTCTATCTCACTTTAGAGCGTAAGGTATCAAAGGAAGGAATTCAGCAGCCATGTCTAGCAAATAAATCGACCACCTAGAGTATCTCACTCTGGGTGGCACTTCCTTAAGTTATATATATTCATTATTATAATAAATACATTAAATCCAACAGGGACAGTGACAGAAACCAACTGAGAGTAGCGTGCATTTGAATATATATGTATAAAACAAACGTATTGAAGAAATGTAAGGACGGTGTCACACAGAAAAGAAATAGGATGATGTATGAAATTATATATGTACATGTATATATATATATATATATATATATATATGTGTGTGTGTGTGTGTGTGTATTTATATAAATATATATACACACAATTGTATACACATATTGATGGCGTCATAGGGGTTACATAAATTTCAAGAGAAAGTGAAATAATAATTTTTTTTTTTTTTTTTCCCGAATTGTATATCACGAATTAGACGTATGAGGCTATAAAGCTATCCAAGGTATCGTGTAAATTTTGGATTGGAAATTCTTGTTGGGTAGCAATAATCGAAGACTGCACGTTGCACGCGGTGTGTGGGTCCGTGTGTATGTTTGTATGTGTGTGACTATGTAACTATATGTGTTCGTGTGTGTGTGTGTGAGTGCGCGCATAAATATATATATGTATATATATATATTGTTACACACACACTCAGACGCACACATATGCACATATATATATATAT
>NC_068997.1:53422546-53423527 GCF_001194135.2 Octopus bimaculoides | reverse complement strand
ATATATATATATATATACATGCATTCATAGATATCTGTGTGTGTGTGTGTGAATATCTCTGTGTTTCTATCATTAAATAAACAAAAACACACATGAACATATATATCCATATGTATGTATGTATACCTGTTTATATGTGTGTATGTGTGCGAGTGTGTGTAAAAGAACAGATCAGTAGCAAAATTCTACGGATTTTAGATAAATACGTGTGAGGTATCCAGTGTAGACATGCTACACTCACACACACACACACACACACACACACACACATACACACGCATAAATATACATAGATATACAGAGAAGCATATATATACATATATATATACTAATGCTCTAATCTTCACCATATATATACAAACACACAAACACACACAGAGAAAAAAGGGAAAGTAATAAATAGAACTTTTTGTATAAATACCTTCCCCACTCACCCCCACCCTCAATCCTAGCCAAGAAAGAAATATAAAACAACACAAAATCTTGATTAATTAAATTAAATGCTTTTACACACAATTGGCGAACTTTGAATATAGCAATTGTTAGTAGAACGGAACTGCCTAATCATTATATTTCGACAATGGGACCCTGCTCATTTCCCAGTCACTTGTACCCTTAATCACACACTCAAACGGGAGCAGCCGGTTACTAGATTATGTGACATACCTAGACGTCTGATTGGCAGTTACAAGTCGCCTTTTATGACTATTGGTATATTGCTAGTGGCTGAATATACCGTAGAAGCTTGTATTGTTAATATATGTTCTCAGACAGAGTCTTTCTTTCTGTGACGCGACAGCGCAGAGTCTTTGTGTAACAAATATATTGTCTTCTATTGGAACCTGAATGAATGAGTTTTCAGTATTGGTGTGTGTGAAATATACATATATATATATATATATATATATATATATATATAAATGATTATATATACATGAAGGAAAAGATATACGCAAAAATATGTATATATATATGTATATG
>NC_068997.1:53420974-53422266 GCF_001194135.2 Octopus bimaculoides | reverse complement strand
TATATAAATAGGTACATAAAATCGACCGGCTGACAGGATTTTTTAGCGCGTCGGACCAGTAATTCGTGGCACTTCTTCCGACTCATTACGTTCTTAGTTCGAATTTCGCCGGCGTTTGATAAAACATGCAAACCTAATGCAAAAATTGGAACCCTTACTCGAACATGCGTGTATATGTATGTGCGAATGTATATGTGTGTGTTTATGCATGTGTGTATATGTATGTGTGTGTGTGTGTGTGTGTGTGCGTGTGTGTGTGTGTTCCCTTTTCATCTGTTTTTCTTGCACCTAAGAATCTTTTCTCATCATGGTCTGCCATCATATTCTGAACATTCTCTGAATAGTTCTTGTACCATAAGGTTTATCAGTCCATCATATACAGCTTGAACTGAAGCACCGTTTAAATAACGGATCTCTATCATCTTCGACGATGAGTATTATTCAGTTATTCCAACTACTGAGCTTAATAAATTAGCGTAATTGAGAGATTACTCAACAGAGATCCGTACCCTTAACGAAATTCGAATGCTGAATCAGCAGGAGACATTAGGTAACTAACAACGACCTTTAAACTCCAAATGCAACCCGGCCGACCGTAATTAACAAACATTCGGTAACCCGGATTCGATCAGAATTAAGAGATCTTGGATCATCATAGAGTCAAAGATCAGGGTACATTAATAGGTGCTCCTTCACTTTTAAGGAAGACCTTCTCCGTACGTTAATCAAAAGAACTGGGGGTTTCCTAGTCTCGCCAAATGAGGATTACTAAATGTGGTTTAAGGTAAGTTGCGGAAACGTCAACAGGTTATGTCAAGATGTTGCTGCAAAATCTTCAACATTCTTGTGAGCTTCTATCCAGATTCAGATGATAACACAATTATATACACGAGCGCGTACATTCTCGCGGACTCTCAAATATAAACGTACCTTTATGTTCATCACTTCCACCGTTTGTATTTTTATTTTTATAGTGAGTAAATCGTGGTTTAGAGCGATAGTTCTGCACATAGCAAGTGGTATTTCAATACCCTTCTATATTTTATTTATATTTTGCCTATAAACGTTTAAACTTGCTAGGCACTCTATTATTATTAATAATGTTATTGATAGCTATTTCAGTTTAAATTTATATATATATATATATATATATGTGTGTGTGTGTGTGTGTGTGTGTGTGTGTGTGTGTGTGTGTGTGTGTGTATGTATGAATGTATATGAGTGGATATTTGGATGTACGAGAGTATGTATGATATATATACACATATATATTTGTATGTGTTTCCGTATAC
>NC_068997.1:53419621-53420634 GCF_001194135.2 Octopus bimaculoides | reverse complement strand
TATATATATATATATGTTACACTTGTTTTAGCGGTAAAAGTGGGTAAGTAGATTCCCAATTACGTTTTGGTTCAAATTGGGACAATCATAACCAGAAATAGATACGAATGTGCTTCCCTTCTCATATCTTGCCCTGATTCACATTCTCAAACGCACGTACTTAATGGAAGGATATATCTATATATGCATATTGGTATGTAAGAAAATGTATACACATACATACATAAATTTATATATACAAAACTATATACATCAATGTACAAAGTAATGTATTTAGAGCACACACGCATAATTAGTATGTATGATTCTAAATATATCACATATATATTACATATATGTACATACACATATACATACACTCACCGAAATACACACACACATACACGTATATATATTCTTACGTGTAACATCATATGTATGTGTGTATGAATATATATATATATATATATACATATATATATATGAATATGTATGTATAGATATGTATATATGTATATATAGATATGCGTATATATATATATATATATATATATAATGATAGATAGATAGATAGATAGATAGATAGATAGATAGATAGATAGATAGATAGAGAGAGATAGATAGATAGATAGATACAAACATAGAAGCACACGTACATTATCCATACATATATGTAACATATATATAGATACATAGGTATGTATGTATATATCTGTTACATATATGTGCGGATTAAGATATTCATAAATAAATTAATTATGTTAGGACATATGTATGACTGCCTCTGGTAATTGCCTTTAAATTTCTGACATGCCATAATATACTTTACTGAAAATATGATACAACGAACTTCATGTTTTAGAGCAACAAGGAATGGTGCCTCCTCAGCGTATTTCTATCAATATTTTTTGGCATCTTATTTCATAGATTTGTTTTTATACATATATATATATTTGTATGTGTGTGTGCGCGTGTATTTATATATGTGTATATAAATATATACATATATATATATATATATATATATATATATA
>NC_068997.1:53413712-53418357 GCF_001194135.2 Octopus bimaculoides | reverse complement strand
ATATATATATATATATATATATATATACATTTGTGTGTGCGTGTGTGTGTGTGTTGGTGCGTGTGCATCTATGTATGTACCTATGTATGTATATAATGCGTGTGCATGTGTACGTCTCTATGTAGAAACTCATGTGCATGAATATAGCCATTCTTGTCTCGAATCAGTAATATACTTTTAGAATTGACCCTACTACACTTTCATTTCTAAAGAACACAGAGCATCAATCCCTCATATTCTTACGCAAATGAATAATTAACATAATTCTGTACGTATGTATTAGTATATATATACATGTGTGTGTGTGTGTGTATCTATGTATATTACAGAATGAATTTTTGAATGAATAATTATAACCTGTTCCTATTTGGCTAAATTTTGCTGTTATATTCGTGTAGTATAACGTTATGCATGAAAATCCGAGTTAACACCTTACTGGATTTTTCAATTACGTAGGGACGAGGAATTTGTGAGAACGAAGTCGTCTGGTGATTATATCTGTTTTGGAAATATAATGGCCACTTTTATACTTTTGTAGGCTCGAGATTATAGAAGAAGGTGCCACATAGTGGAACTGAACTCGGAGCCATATATATATATATATATATATATATATATATATATATATATATATATATATAGAGAGAGAGAGAGAGAGAGAGAGAGAGAGATAGATAGATAGATAGATAGATAGATAGATAGATAGATAGATAGATAGATAGATAGATAGATATATATATACGCATACTGTAACTAGAATTGTCCTACTCGTAAAATTTGTTCTCCAGAAGAAATTTACTTTTCCGTAAGTGTAAATATTTTTCACCAATAAAATTTCATATTTAAATCACGCTGAACAATATAATGCCTTGAAATATATCGAAAGGAAAATAATTCGGTTCGCCGCTCCAGCTCGGACGGAGTCACATGAATTTTTCCAGTAAAATAAAAATATAACAGAATACAAAAACACTGAAACATACATATGCACACACACACATGCTTACGTACACACAGACACACACGCACGCACATAGACATACGCACACACGCACATTCACACACAGATACACATACATATATACGCACACACACAGTTATTCACACACACACCCTCACACACACACACACACACACGGAAACAGAATGATATAAATATTTTAGCAGAAATATTTGTACTATACATGATATCTAGATATTCATATTAAGAATTATATGGGTATGTTAGTGTGCATATTTATATATATATATATATATATATGTGTGTGTGTGTGTGTGTGTGTGTGTGTGTGTGTGTGTGTGTGTGTGTGTGAGTGAGTGTGTTTGTGTCTGTGTGTGCATTATGTACGTATATATGTATATGTGTGTATATATGTATGTATGTGTGTATGGGCGCGCGCATTGCGATCGAACGCAAAACACCCTGGTTTATGTTCAAGCATTTTAACACTACACGTAGCCTTCAGTATTTGTAAAAATTTTAATGCGCATGTGTTTGTGCTCAGATGCATGTGCTTGTGTGCTTGTGTGTGTGTGTGTTTTCTGTGTATGATATATTTCTATAGCTTCTCTGAAGATATCCTTTATTGGATATCAGCTAATCTGCCAATGACCAGGTAACTGATGAACGACAAAACTATTTGGCACTTCAGAATAAACAGTACTTAATTAACATAAACGGTTGTGCGGATTTTAAATTGCCTAAAAGATTGTACTTCTTCCAAAACATACCGTAGGATAGCTATGTATTCATATACCTGGGTATATGTGTGTGTGTGTGTGTGTGTGTGTGTGTGTGTGTGTGTGTGTGTTTGTGTGTTTACGTATGTGTTTGTGTGTATGGAATTTTGTGTATATACGTATACGCATATTCATGTGCGCATAGATCCACACTGTGGAGGACTGGAAATAAATGAAGAAAGTATTCGATATTGTTAAGTAGCTGAAGAATGTATTTTTCTAAACCCGAGCTTTCCTGTGACGCTAGTCAGAGTTTCTCGTCGTTGTTCGTCAGTCGCCTTAGGAAGAACAGTGGCGAACTCTGAGAGCATGTGTACACGCCCGCGCACACACACACATGGATATATATATATATATATATATATATATATATATATATATATATATATATATATATATATATATATATATATATATATATACATACACGTACAAACACACACATATATGTATATATATATATACACACACAATTATAGATACATATGCATACACACATACATATATATTGTATATATGAAAACATGCTATGTTTGTATGTATGTATATAGAATCACACGCATTCATATACATTCTGTGATACTTCTCAGTAAATTTGAACCCACATCTTTTCGAGTGCTCTGACTGCTATTCCGATTTTTGCTTTTATTTTTAATTGATATTTAATTTATATTAGCCTTATTTAGTCGTAATGAATTTGAGCTGTTGCATAGTTCAACGTCTAAATCCGTAACCCCCGTCTTTGTAATGAAGAATTTGCGCTTAATGTGTTCATCATGGGAACTAGAAAGAAGAGCTAAATCATACATTACTGCCTTATAAAATGAATAAGACTTTTTGTAGGATCATAGATACTCTCGTTTATGTATTTGTTTTGCAAGCTTGTTGATTTGAAATCCATTGTTGAAACATATTGTTATAATTAGGGACGGTCATTTGGCTACTAAACACACGCACTATTTATTTGATCTTCACTTTTGCATTATTATTATCATTACTTTATTTGTGAGAGTTCTTTCATCACACGATATGTGACTTATTCAATCACTATCATCTGTTCTTCTCTGTGTCTCATCTTCTTTCTGATTTTGTTGTGTCCAGGCTCTCATCCGGCTCTCTGGTATGTTGTGTATTATTATGGACTGGAAAAGACCAGTGATAAGGTGAGACACGGAGCAGAACAGCGAATCGCTGAACAAGCCTGACGAAAGAACTCTGTCGAATCCACTAAAAATAATAATGAAGCTTAAAATGATGAGCAGGTAAATTGCGTGTGTGTTTATTGGCAAAATGACCGTCTCGAAATATAACATTAGATATTGTCCTATTTAATTTGCTGCAAAAAGTAAATCAGCCGTCACCTTGGAGTTACAGTACATCACTGGTATTGTATTCTATCAAATCCAAGGGAGATTGAAATGTGAAGTTGACCCGATGTTAGTTCGAACTCACAACTGACAAAGTTGGCCTTCTCTACGCTCATCATATTTCGATATGTTGGATTTTTTCTTGTTATCTAACCGCGTATCCTAATCTAAACGAGCAACCTATGCAATCAGATGAGTTCTTCTCGGCACTATTCCGCCTTTTATTAACGGTGTAGTTTAAGTACATCGTCTAAAACACGTTCCGATGATTTTCAAACAGCAGTATGCGATTTGAGGGAGAATGAGCTGCTATTTTCGAGTATGTTTGACGGATACTGAAAGGCTATTGTAGCTGAGTTGTTGCTATTTAACCCTGGGTCGTTCCTGGTTGAGTAAACTTATCATCAAAGATATTCTATTCAACATATATGACCATCACGTCGGATAAGGAATATCTAAGACTTCCTTTTCTAGGGCCGAATTGATGTTTCTTAAGGGACAATTGTTTGCTATTTGTAGCAGGTCAAGGTGGTGGTGGTGGTGGTGGTGGTGGTGGTTGTGGTGGTGGTGGTGGTGGTTGTGGTGGTGGTGGTGGTGGTGGTGTCTTAGTAGTGATAATGTTCATGGCCTGCACACGTATATACATACAATCACACACGTACACTAACCTAACCACACACACACACACACACACTACACACAGTACGCACATACACACACACACATTTTATATATCAACTTGGTGTTTGAGAGTAAGAATGTAGATGCATTAGATGCATTTTGTTGCTATCTATATACACACACACACACACACACACACACACATACAAACATACAAAAACACACACATACACACACACACATATAATACCAAAATATTTAGAGTGTTTGTATATATATGTTTCTAACAATATATACTAACACAGGCACACACACACATACACACATACATATATATATATATATATATATATATATAAATGCGTGTATGTGTGTGTGTGTGTGTTTGTGTGTATGTATATATGTGTGTGTGTGAGTGTGCACATATGTATGTTAGTATAATATATATGCATTCCTGATTCGCTCCTGTTGCTGTGAAGAAACGAAACCTATTAAATTTCACATGAAATATTACATTAACAGTGGCATTGCTCAATTCGAACCTTTATCCTTCTGGACCACATAAAAAGGCCAGTGTGAGCGATGATATATAAGAGTAGAAGCCGTAGCCCCAATGAGTCTAGGCAGGGAGAGAAGAACACATAATGGATGCAACAAAGTGTTTGGAATATGTGCATACAAGCACTCATACAAGCACACACACATGCACACACACAGATATATATATATATAGCCATATCATATGCAACGTTATATAATATTATATATATATATATGCATATATATACTTATATATCTTTATATGTATGTTTGTATATATGTATATATATATATGTATGTGTGTATATATATATATGTATATATATATATATATATGTGTGTGTGTGTGTGTGTGTACATATATGTATATAAATATA
>NC_068997.1:53412062-53413629 GCF_001194135.2 Octopus bimaculoides | reverse complement strand
ATATATATATAATTTTATGTATATATGTTGTACATTTTAAGCACATATAAACACGGTAAGAGATAGATAGATAGATAGATAGATAGATAGATAGATAGATAGATAGATAGATAGATAGATAGATAGAGACCGAGAGAGAGAGAGAACGTATGGAGTATGTATGTATATTGCTACATTAATATATCTAATATATCCAAAGTTATGTCCAAACTTATACTGGGAATATCAGACCGTTCATCAGAGACATTCCAGCCATGCCATTCCTGTCTATTTTTTTTAAACACAGTATATTTAGGCCTACATTCGTATATAGTTATTGTTTCATCAATAGGAACAGGAAGTAGAAGCGCTCATGGCTCTTATACGGGCTGCTCTTATTGGTGAGTGAATGCTAAGGAGATATCCGCCGGCCAGGGAATTGGTCCAAAATCCTTGCAAAAAAGTGAACCCTGGCTCGGCTAAAGACACCTCAGGTCCAGGAGGCGATAGGTGAAATACTAACCCCTAAATGGAAAAGTCAAGTGAAATAAAATAAACAAGTTGTATGAAACAGAATTACAAATTAAAATATACCAAGGACATTTTTAAAACATTTGATTAAAATTTCAAAATTATTTTTAAAATATGCATTTCTTTCTTTGCATGTATTAATACTTTCCAATAAAAATTTCTTATGAAAGGATAAAAGAAGTTATGTAATAAAAAGAGAACCGATAAAAAATTGCACAGTTGGGTGGCAAAACTCTCTTCAGTGAAAGACAATTAATTAGACTAATTTTAGATTTATTAATTAATAATCAATAATGAAGTGAACTACAGTCACTGCGTGTGTTGTTGTTTTTAAGATATCCCCTCATCCCTACAAATTGTAAATATATAGCCAATGCTTATCATGGTTATGCTCCGTCTAAGACAATAATGGTACGATTGAGGTGGATTTGAATTTAAGATGGCTTTTACATGTATATATATATATATATATACATACACACGCACATATATATATACACACACACGCACACACTTGCACAAGTTTCACCTGAGTGTGAAAATATATATTCGTGGTAATAGTGTCTTTTTTAAACAATGAATTTCAGGTATATTTTTACGAAGTTATATATTTCATATTAAGTTATTCCTTAGGTTAGACAAACAAGAAACCATGTATAGTGCATTGTAGATTTACTAATGAGGTAGAATTGTCTGTTATTTTTAGCAGGGCGAGTGGTCATTTGATTTTCTAGATATTACGGTAACCACGTAGCAAGGTAGTTGGCTCGACCATAATAGAGTTTTTCGCAGAAGTAGCGAAGCGAGTGATTGTATTGTTTCGATTCTTTTATTCTTCTATTTGTTTCAGTCATTTGACTGCGGCCATGCTGGAGCATCGCCTTTAGTCGAACAAATCGACTCCAGGACTTATTCTTTGTGAGCCTAGTACTTATTCTATCGGTCTCTTTTTGCTGAAACGCTAATTTACAGAAACGCAAATACACCAGCACCGGTTGTCCAAGCGGTGGTGGGGGTACAAACACAGACACACAAACACACACACACACGCACACGC
>NC_068997.1:53410027-53411856 GCF_001194135.2 Octopus bimaculoides | reverse complement strand
ATTTAATTAACACCCCGAAATGATAAAATGCAAATTTAACTTCAATGATGGAAACGTAAAATTTAAAGAGCCGGATGAAATGCCGCATTGAATTTTTGTCCGACACGCCAATGATTCTGCTAGTTCGCCGCCTTAATAGTAATAATAATAATAATAATAATAATAATTATTATTATTATTATTATTATTATTATTATTATTATTATTATTATTATTATTATTAATATTATTTTATTTTGGCTACAAGTTGAACCCAAATAATAATAATAATGATGATGATGATAATAATAATAATAATAATAATAATAATAATAATAATAATAATAATAATAATAATAATAATAATAGCCAACATATCTTTTTATATATGTGTATGGTACACATGTGTGTGTATGCATATATATTATACATATGTATGTATGTGTATATATGTGTATGCATATATATGTTTGTGTGTATGATATCCATGATATTTGTTACAAATAATTGTCATATATCTTTATATCCATCATAGTGTTATATATCCATATAATCTGTGAAATATATCCCGTGACATCAATGTAATTTATACGTCACCTTCCTATATTCCATACAATCAAACATCGCGCTTATCCCAAATTTGATAAAAACACTGAACTGGGTCTTGATGTGATCCTTAAGAATAAAAAAAAGTGTGCACAATATCGATTGAGATATGAAACCTTAAGATTAAGAAATTCAGTCGGCAACTAGAAGGCTTGAATTTCGAAGACAATATGCGGAAACCCGCTGTTTTTTACTCGTCAACAAAAACATTTTCAAGGGATGTTTGTAAACGGTAACTGGAAAAGCTTGAAGGACGGACTTGTTGTGTTTGTTGAAAGAGGGCAGATTAAATATAAGATCTGACCGCGTGGTTCTCAACCAACACCCATATTTGCACTTAGGAAGTCCTTATAAAATGTCGTTAAAATTTATATGCAATAAACTGCTTATATTTCTGCAATATACAAAATATTGAAATATTTTTTTTTTTAAATATAGAATTGCTAATAATATTTAATCATAAAAATTGAATAGGGGATATTAGATAGTGAGTAAAATACGAATCAAAAAGGGACCATAGACAAAAAAATGGTTGGGGGCCAATGATCTCATTTGATGCAATCCCCTGTCTCTTAGGTACCTCTGATAAACTATACAGTCTGTTGTCAGAAATAGGTAAAGCCCTGGTCAAAGAATAAAGGTTTACCTTCTCGGAAGCTCCAAAAAACGGGGTATGGGTGCTATTCTTCTATATATGAATAAGTGAAATATAAAAGGGTTCTACTCGCCGACAGCACAAACAAGGGAAATACAGTAGTACCTGTAATTGATAGAGGCTACCTGGGGTACAGCGCGAAATATTTCAACTCTACTTTAGTATTAAGACGGGGACAGATACAAAGCACAGATACAGAATATAAAGAGTACACATAAATGTACTCTCTAAACAGTCAATGAGAATAAAGGTTAATGTGTACTCTTTGCAGAATTACCAAATATAAACAATGGCGTGTATTCATTCATTACATGATGTCACAAAAGTACACAAAGATTAAAGTGTACTTTTACAGCGAGTACAGTGTATCGCGATTCAGGAGGTGGTATCTGCATGGAATTACGGAGTATCGACGTTTATATGTAACGTTTGTTCAGAACCATCAGATGCCATCAAGAGTATCGATTGATATATTGATGAATAAGATTAATGTAGATTACCATGACTTCATTCTTAGCATCTAAGACTGCATATATACACTAAATATATGTGGGTGTATATTTATATATATATATATATATATATATAT
>NC_068997.1:53407251-53407818 GCF_001194135.2 Octopus bimaculoides | reverse complement strand
CTAAGACTGCATATATACACTAAATATATGTGGGTGTATATTTATATATATATATAATATATATGTATATATATGTATACATATATATGATATAAATGTATGGAATATGTACAGATTAGATGTGTCAATGAGATTAGTTTGAATACTTAAAAAACGATTATTATATGTTTCTAAAATTTGATGACCCGAGAAAAGTCGCCCTTCGTGAGACTTCTCGCTATCAAATTGTGTGTATGTTGTGTATGTGTGTGTGTGTGTATGTGTTTGTGTGTGCGTGTGTGTATGTGTTTGTGTGTGTGTGTGTGTGTGTTGTGTGTGTGTCGTGGGTGTCTTTGTATGCGTCAGTGCGCGAGTGTTAATACAAGTATGTTTGTATATTTGGAAGTTAATGAGTGACTAAGCTTGTACGAATACAAACACACACACACACACACACACACACGCACACACACATATATATATATAAATACGTATGTATGTATATATGTATGTATGTATGTATATATATAGTATGTATGTATATATATATATATATATATATATATATATATATATATATATATATAT
>NC_068997.1:53404036-53404990 GCF_001194135.2 Octopus bimaculoides | reverse complement strand
TATATTTGCTTTGATAAGTCTCTATGCACGAAATTCTCGGCACTTGAGAAACTCGGTAGCTTATGCCTGTTATAAACGTAAAAATCAATGTGTGCATTTGTGTGTGTGTATGTGTGTGTGTGTGTGTGTGTGTGTGTGTGTGTGTGTGTGTGTGTGTGTTGTGATTTTGTTATGGTACATATATCGCTGGTCCCTATTAACAGAAGATAATTTCCCCGTACATTAAATGAATAAACGTTTGCCAAGTTGTGGCAACAGCATTAAACACTTCTTCCGAAAGATATCACCCTCATCCATTCTCCAGTAGTATTTGTACATTAGTATGTACATTATTATATTGCTGAGGATGGGAGACGGGAGGGGGGGTCGGAGGTAGGATTCAATCTCAAAATATATAATTTTTTCACAAATTTTCCTTCAATTAGCCTAAAAATATTTTGGGACTTTTACTTTCATATATAATACAATCTCAGGGACAAACACGCACGTCTAAACATAATTTTGTGTGTGGTAGCGGATGAGAGTGTATATTTACATATATACATTCCGATATATATGTGGCTGTGTGGTAAGAAGCTTGCTTCCTAGCCACATAGTTACGGGTTCAGTCCCACGATGTAGAACATTGGGCATGAGTTTCTATTATAGCCACGGGCCAAGCAAGGCTTTGTGAGAGGATTTCGCAGACCGAAACAGAAAGAAGCCTATCGTATATATATATATGGGAGAATATACAAATAATAACAACAGACGAGGACAGGTGGTGTAAATAACAAAAGTATATATTAGTATGACGCTCGGGAATACGGAAAGTCTTTGACGTTTCGAGCTACGCTCTTCAACAGAAAGAATACGGAGACAAGGAGAAAAACACGGAGAAAAAAAATTGAATAGTGTTCAGTCAACGGTCAATCATAATATATATATATATATATATATATATATATATATATA
>NC_068997.1:53402515-53402802 GCF_001194135.2 Octopus bimaculoides | reverse complement strand
TATATATATATATATATATATATATATATATATATATATATATATACTCGGCAATAACACCACGTGCATATACATGCACATACATGTGTATACACACAAACATACACACAATTACATAAATATGTCTATATTTATTCATACATATACACAGAAGGTGATATACATACCAACCGAGCGTTAAACTAATACATCTGTTTGTTGTTTACACACCCGTCTTCACACTATATATGTATGCATGTATTCATGTTTACACACACACACACACACACACACACACGCATATATAT
>NC_068997.1:53401820-53402505 GCF_001194135.2 Octopus bimaculoides | reverse complement strand
GTATATATGTCATATATAATCTATATAATTAATGCACGAATATGTGCATTAGTCGTCTGTCTATATGTATACATATACATATATTTGTATATACGTATATGTATAGATATTTATTTTTAGAAAAGTATAAATGTATACATGTGCGTATTTGCGCGTGAATATGTGTGTATGCAAATATATATATATATATATATTTGAACAATTAGATATGCTTATTTACAAATGTACATATATACATACTCTACATTGTATACAATACGTTTCAATTATATATATATATGTACAACACAATAAACGTATGCATCAGTATATACATATATGCATATGTGTGTGTGTGCATTCATGTATGTATATATGTATCTTTGTACGTATGTATGTATGTATGTTTGTATGTATGTGCGCATGTATGTATTTGTATATGCATATACATACATGAGTATACATACTCGTGTATTGGATGGCGACTATATGTATATACATAATTTATTCCTCGATGGACAACTCCTGTACCCAATAACCTAATGACCAATTACTGCTACATCAATACACTTTTCACAGTATTGATAGCTTTATTCAATTATGAATTATTTACATCATGTTTTAATATATATGTATATACATATATATATATATATATATATATATATATACTCGGCAATAACACCACGTGCATATACATGCACAT
>NC_068997.1:53398143-53399535 GCF_001194135.2 Octopus bimaculoides | reverse complement strand
TATATATGTTTTTGTGTGTATGTGTGTACATGGATCTGTATACATATGTGTGCCTTTATGTATAAATATATATATATGAATGTATGGATATATAATGGATGTACATATCTATAGGGAGCACTGAATTGCTTCGACGTATGCAAAGCATAATCTAATATATATAGTTTACAGAAAATAACTGTTTTAACCTCAACCCTACTCTCACACCACCGTCTATGAAGTTCTGGCTGTCTTATATATATATATATATATATGTACACGTACCTGTCTTTCTTCTGATCTATTCATCTTTCTATCTACCTATATATTTATGTATCCATCTACCTATCTTATCAATCTATCTATTTATTTATCTATATCGCTTTATCTACGTATATAAAGGTATCTTGATACTTACGTGTGTATAGATATATTATACACACGCATGTGCAAATATGTATTTAGAAATTACTTTTATTTTGATGTATTTCAAATTTTGCTATGATTTTAGCTAGAATGTGAGAAATTTATTATTTATACCATCATCGTCAACAACATCATCATCAACATCATCATTATCAACATCACCATCATCATCATCATCATCATCAACATCACCATCATTATCGTCATCATGCCTTACGTTCCTGTATCATGTTCACTGAAAGAATTTGTCCTTGAATAATAACTGGTATCGTATTTCTTGCAAAAACAACTTGTTTGTTTGTTCGGTACATTTGCATAATTAAAATTCATCCATGATTAATTAAAATCCCCGGATGTATTACTAATTATTGTTTACATTCATCAACATCACACAAACAGTTTGAAAACACTCCAGCTCCATGCTTACTCAATAAGAGACACTCGATTGTACAAGCCCGTAGCCCTTATCTATACATTGCAGAACTGCTGTTATTATCATCATTACTATAGTTATCATCAATGCATTATGGTATTTGTTTTTGATAACCACGATTACTAGTAACGCTACTTCTATTAACACTCATACTACCACTACCACTACTAATACTAGCTAGCGTTATTCTGCGTTCTGTAGCGCATAGGAAACAAGCATATATGCAGAATACGGGTGGCAGCAGTGTTTTGTTAAATGGGTGTCGTCAATCCATCCGTATGTTAAGTATAATCGAATGATCAACAAAAAAATAAACATCATCATCATCATCATCATCATCATCCTCGTGAGTAATCATACAGATACGAAACAAACAAGGATATATTTGAACTAGCAAATAGAATATATGCAAACAATATTAATATTTCGAATTAATAAACACATATTCATGAATATATTACAAATGTACTTTGTGTATGTGTATGTATATATATGTCATATTTATGGATGTGTGTCTGTTTGCATATATATATATATATATATATATATATATA
>NC_068997.1:53395402-53398089 GCF_001194135.2 Octopus bimaculoides | reverse complement strand
TATATATATGTATATGTATATATATATATATATGTGTGTGTACATATCATATCATATATTTCAAATATGTATAAAAAAATGCATGTTTATATATATATATTCTTATATGTTATGTTTGGGGATTTTTTGTGGGGTTTTAGGGAACCATTATCAATACAGGTATGTATTTTATCTTTTTTTGTAAATTCTGGAAGGGTAGGGGTAGATGTTTCTGTTAATTTTTTTTCATATTTTCTCTCTTTTTTTTTTTTTGTGTGTTTCATTGTTACTTTATACGAAATTGTGCATGTACATGTGTCTTTGTATGTCTGCTTGTGTGAACGCGTGTATGTGTTTATAGGTGCATGTGTGTATGTGTTGGTTTTGTTTTCATCTCCGAAGAATATCTTACCTTCACGTGTTGGCGATGTGGTTTGATAAGGGGTGACAGAAAAAGGATGGGTCGGCGGGTTATAAGTTGAAGCTGACATTGTATTCATGGCAAAGGGATAGGTAAATGGCCGCGTGTGCTGTGCCGTCGAAAACACGTTTTCATGTTGACTTTGATGTGTAGGGTACGTAGAGCGTATCGGGTAAGCTGGATGCGCCATTCCGGGTGGCATCGGCTGTTGTTGAAGTTCCATAAAAGCAGATTTCCCCGTGACATCTTGGTCGAGACCTTCCACGCTTCCCGTGATATTTAACATCATGGAGGGTTTAACGTCAATATTATTATTATTAGTATTAACAGTAGGTGTTGAATTATATATATACATAAATGATTGTGTGTTTATATATATATATATGTAAAATATATATATATATATGGATGTATGTATAAATTAAAAAATTTTTTCCTTTTTTTTTTTGGAAATTTGTAAAAAATAAATATATTTGTTAAGATTATCAGTTTTGATAAATTTGTGTAAATGTGATTAATTAAAATTAATTAATTTCTCCGTGGTGATTTTTTAAAATAAATATACATACTTATATATATATTTACACACATTATATATATAACTGTAATATTATTATTAATATTATTATTATTATAAAATTTTGCGGTTGTTATTGGTCGTGTAACTGGTGTTGTTGATGTTACTTGAGTTGTAGCCGTGTGCTTCAAGTGATTGATTATAGGTATTAAAAATAATAATAATTATTATAATTATAATTATTATTATTACTTTTTTTTCTTCTCTCCTATTCAGATGTTTTTAATTTGTTGTCATGTTGATGTTGTTCTTGACGCTGGTGTAGCCGCTGTACTTGTTGTTTTGATTGTAAAGATAGATACTTTTGGCAGCTTCGAGTGGCCCAGGACAGGCGACGATAATCTATATGAAATGTTTTCATAATAACAATAATAATAATAATAATATCACTACTAATAAAATTAACAATAGTAATAATCAACTTTTTTCCCTAATTAATTATATATCTAGATATATATTTATGTATGTATTATATGTATGTTCATATACATATGTATATATATATATATATATATATATGAATGATATGGTATATATATATATATATATATATATATATATATATATATGTGTGTGTGTGTGTATATATATATGTGTGTATATATATATAATATTATATATTATATATGTATGTGTATATTTATATATCTAAATGTATACAATTTTTTTCAAAAAATGTGAAAGTTGAGCAGCAGTAGTAGTAGCAGCAACAGCAAGGCTCAAGGAGCGAAGAGCCACATTTGCAATATTATATATACATATACATATACATACATGTGTATATATATATATATAGTTGTATATATGTGTATGTATATGTATGCGTGTATGTGTGTATGTGTGTGTGTGTGTGTGTGTATCGACTAAACTATATCACACGCGTCTGATTGTAAGCTTGTACTAAAACCAACAGAGCAACGTTCGTTTGCTGAGAAAAATATATTAAGTATACATTGAGCACACACACTCTCTCAGCACTGAAAAATAAAAAGAAACAACCGGGAGCCACGCCCACTCGCTTTCACTGCTGCCCTCTGATTGGTTTATTTGCTCACGTCGACTGTCAATCTCTTTCCCTCTCTCTCTCTCTTTCTCTCTCATACTCTTACTCTCTTTGACTCTCATACTCTGCATTCTCTGTCTCTGCCTCTCTCTCTCTCCCTCTACATTTTACGCGCTTTACAGTATTCTATTTCACACTCACTCTTATATACTCTAAATTCTCTCTCACCCTTTCTCTCTATCAATCTCTTTCTTTCTCACTTTCTCTTTCTCTCTCCCTCTCCCTCATATCTCTCCATTTCTCTGCTTCTCATTCTCACTCTCTCATATACACTCTCTATTTCCCTCTCTTTCTGTTAGGTTTTCTCTGGCTTTTCTCTTTTTATCTCTCCTTAACACACTCTCTCTTTTCATATAACACACACCTTCCTCACTCTCACACGTCTTCTCGCTTGCATTATACAACTCTCTCTCTCTCTCTATTTTCCTTTCTCTATCTAACTAGATCTCTTTCTTTACTTCTCTTTCAATATCTATGTGGTTTTTCATTCATCTTGCGCTCTCTCTTTCTCTCTTTCAATATATACATATATGTATGTATTTATGTTATATATATATATATATATATAAATATATATATATATATATATGCTCATATATCATTTATGTGTGTATATATATACATATATATATATATATATATATATA
>NC_068997.1:53391817-53395069 GCF_001194135.2 Octopus bimaculoides | reverse complement strand
ATATATATATATATCCTTTCCAGTTCCTAACTACTTCTTATTCATTTTCTTTCACTTTATCTTTCAATCTCTTTCATTCCCCCTCCCCCGCTCACTTTCTCATCTCTTTCCTTCTTTCTACCTTCTCGTTTTCGTCTCTTCTTTCCATTCATCATTTATGCACATACATGCTAAGGAGGTATGTGTTTGTGTGTGTATATATATATATATATATATAGTCTGCAAGTCGATGGATACCGCATATTCTCCTCCATTTCCTTATTGCTATATGTATATATATATACATATACATACGCTCACACCACACACACGCACTCACGCACACACACAGCTATGTATATAAGATATACACACTTTTATACGAGAGATATATGTGGAGTGCACCTAACCCTGTACCAAACTGATGGGAACTACTTTTACCCAAAATACCTAAAGTTTTATAAAAGATACGCGTGTTTCAGTAAATCGACTGACAAGGTTACACAAGGGTTTATTGAATATTACGCAATCCTAACATTACCTCGTCGGTGTTGTATGCAAAAAAATAAATACATAATATTCTCACGAGGCTCGTATTCTGCGCAGTAGTCTATCCCCTATTTTGATGCCGTTCGTCCAACTGTACAGAATACAATAGTGATTCTATAACTTAATACTGGGCTCTAATTTTCGGTTGTGAGTCATGCCTTTCTAGCGCACATGTGTATATATGTAAAATAATAATTGAATTGATCTTAGTCGAAAGGCCCCTCCATCGATGCAGTCTAGGGTTTCTATATGCATAGCAATACTGTCCTAGATAAGAGTGCAATATTCCATTTTGGTTTGGGGTTGAGTCCTGTGAAGTATCAGCAACTGTTGTAGACTGAAATATTTCCTGGTACTGAAGAACGGGAAACAAAATATCATGCAGATTTTAGTTATCTCCCTTTAAGTTCTGAGCTGAAACGATTCTTAATTAAATTTGGTCTTTCATGTCCATGAAATCGATAAAGCAATACACCAGTAAAATACTGGTGTCGATTTAATCAACTAATCTTTTTCGTTTATAATTGCCGGCCATGTGTATCATCATCATCATCATCATCATCATCATCATCATTATTATTATTATTATCATTATTATTATTATTATTATTATTATTATTATTATTATTATTATTATTATTATTATTATTATTTACTTTTTATCTGCATGATTGTTAGTCACTTGCGGAGACACACTAAGTGTCCTAAGACGAGTGAAGGATAAGAGATGCTACAAAATGACTAAATGCTTAGAGAGCGGAAGTAACGAAATATCTTCATGTAATACAACACAAGGCATTTAAATTGATAGGTCTTTTTCTAATGATGTGGGCAGTACTTGTCAGTACAATCTTTTGGATTTCTCTGAATCGTAGTTCTCCTGGGATCTTATCTAAATGTTTCCGACATCCCCTTTTTTTATCATACCTATGGCACTTACAATAACAGGAACAGTTCTCGCTTTAAGATGCCACATATTTTGTATTTCAATTTCCAGGTCCTTGTATTTATTTAGTTTGTCAAATTCTTTATCAGTGGGAACTCTTACATCTATTAGTGTACAATTATTCTCTTCTCTGTCTAATAAATGTCTGGTCGATTAGCCTGGATCGTTCTGTCAGTGTTGACTGGAAAATCCCACAGGATAGTGACATTTTTATCTTCAACGACTGACTCCGGATGATCTTCGTACCAGTAAGCAGGAGTGCTGATTTTGTAGTGTTTACATATTTTCCTGTGTAAGCACTGTCCTACCCTATTGTGGTGATTTTTGAATTCGTTCGGTGGCAGCAGAGAACATCCCGAGACGAAATGGTCAATCGTTTCGTCAAATGTGTCGCAAAGTCTGGATTTAGGGTCAGAACCGTTTTGAAGAACGTTAGCCTGGTAGTTTTTGGTAAGGAGGCTTTGACCTGCTGGCAATATGAAACCTTGAGTCTCTTCTTTCAGTCCTGAACTTCTGATGGGTTGTTGCTTGATCTATATCAGCAGTTCGACTACGAAGTATATACTGTCCATGCAAAGACTTCTGGCAATTTGTCTCTGCCCGTTCTTTTTTCCAGTCTGCTTCATCCATCTTGCTTGTTTTGTGGCAGTAGTCTCAGCTTCTTTAAATATTTCACGATTAATGCCAAGTTCCCTTGGCAATGCTAATTTTTAGGAATTTGGAGATGACATGTATCTTTAGGGCCTTGGGTGGCCAATTATGTGGGACACTGTAAAACGTTTTCCTGTAGTCTATCCATGCCATACTCAGGTGATTTTTGCTCCGGCAATTCTCTACAATCCTTATGAGAAATTGATCTTTGCACCCATAAGAATTCCTTTTACAACTTTTTTCGTTTGTGGAAGGATAGATCTCTCTTGAAGAAAAGCATATATTCTGTCTGTTAATATGGATGAGAGGATCTTGTAGGTGGTGACGAGACATGATATTGGTCGGTAGTTCTTTGGAGTCTTTATGTCTTCGGTTTTTAGTAGATGGTATGTTGTTCATTCGGTCAGCCAGGCAGATATTTGCTTTGGGTTCTGTCAGAGATGCAGCGAAATTTTTGTGTACTTCTGTCAGACAATTTAGCCAGAAGTTCGGAATTCGGTCCAGTCCTGGAGTTTTCCATTTGTGAGACTTCCTAAGAACACATCTTAGCTCTTCTATATTCCTATTCCCTCTCATTTCTGCTCTTCATCTTTATCCAGTCTCACTTTCTCATGCTCTATCCAGTCACCTTTAGCATTATATTCTTCTGTGTTGCTCCATATCTTCTTCCAGAACTCTTCCATTTCATCAGTCTTAGTTGGCTCCTTTATTTCTATCTTACTTTTGCCAATTCCGAAACACCGGAGTCGATGTAATCGACTAGTCCCCTCCCACAAAATTTCAGGTCTTGTGCCTTTAGTAGAAAGGATTATTGTCATTATTATTATTATTATTGTTCAGTAGTTTTATTTTTATAACGTGCTTTCACTTCACTACCGAGCGCAGCTCTGTGCGCCTTGGGTATGTGCTGTGGTTTGCTGTGGTGCTCTTATGTATTATTATTATTATTATTATTATTATTATTATTATTATTATTATTATTATTATTGTTGTTGTTGTTGTTGTTGTTGTTGTTATTATTATTATTATTATTATTAATATTATAATTATTATTATTATCATTATTATTATCATTATTATTATTATTATTATTATTATTATTTTTATTATTAATATTATTATTATTA
>NC_068997.1:53387664-53391389 GCF_001194135.2 Octopus bimaculoides | reverse complement strand
TCAAGTGTGAGGATTTACATGTAATGAAATGAAAGAAAAATAATAAACAATAATGATGATAATAATAATAATAGTAACAACAACAACAACAACAACAATAATAATGATAATAATAATAATAATAATAATAATAATAATAATAATAATAATAATAATAATAATAATAGGAAGAATAGGAAGCCAGACATGGTCTTAATTGAGAAAGAAAACAAACTATGCTGGATCATAGATATAGCATGCCCAGCTGACAACAAGGTATGCGATAAGGAAGAGAGAAAAGTCGATAGGTATGACAGGTTAGCTTGGGAGGTTAAGCAGTTGTGGTCGATGGAAAAGGTAGCAGTAGTAAAAAAAGAAACCGATAGAATAAGTACTAGGCTTACAAATCCTGCGGTCGATTTGCTCGGCTAAAGGCGGTGCTCCAGCATTGCCGCATCCAAATGATCGAAACAAGTAAAAGAATAAAAGAATATATACACACACACACACACACACACACACACACACACACACACACACACACACACACACACACACACACACACACACACACACACACACACACACACAGGGTGTTCAGAAAGTCTTTCCGCAGTAAGTATTTAATGATTTTTCGGGAGTTTCTTGTACACTGATCCTTTACCTGCTCACGGAAAAAAAAGTCTAGCGGTGTTAAATCAGGTGATCTTGGTGGCCAAAGATCCCTTTGAAATAATCTGTTCACCGAAAAGTTCTTGAAGTAGCACCACGGTGATGCGCAGGATGAAAAAACTTCACTGCAGAGAGACTTTTTGAACAACCCGTGTGTGTGTGTATATATATATATATATATATATATATATATACATTTGTCATTGTATGTTTTAGATTTCTTTTGTGCCTGGGTTCCGTACGCATGTGGCACTGTAAGCCACTGAATTCAGATAGAAAAATATTTCTTTTATTCTGAACATTTTGAAAAACATACCCGTGCAGGCTCTCGGGTAGCAAGGCCAACCGATAGAGTGTCTCAACCTGCTGACTCCATAACATTATATATTACGATAGCCAGAACATTGAGGAGACAGACAAACAGCGGGTGGGTATCGGGTAGGTGAGTCAGCCGGGGTGGGTGCTAGCCTTGTTCATTATTCATGAACAAATGCTGTACACTCTCTCCGGTTAACCCGCAAAGCTATCCATTACACCAGTCAGTAGCCAGGTAGACGCGCGTTGTCACACATGCACACACACACACACAAACACACACACTCATATATACATTTCATACTTATATACACATGTACATACATATATATATGTGTGTATGTGTGTGTATATATATGTATATATATATGAGTGTGTGTGTGTGAATACATTACATATACATATTTTTGTACATATATTACTTACATACATTGCACATATATATATATATATGGGGACAGGGACAGAGGCAGACAGACACTTTGCGAGGTGGGGAGTCAATCGGTACACCATTCCGGAACCTTTAAGACATAGCTGGACCTCTGAATAGCTGATGGGTCCTTAAAAATAAAATAAAAAAGAACTCGTTTAATTTTCAAGGGATTTCCCCCACTTTTCCATTTCTAAAACATTTTTGATTGACCTAGAAAAATTCCTGTGCATGTGTGTGTTTGTGTGTGTGTGTGTGTGTGTGTTTGTGTGTGTGTGTGTGTAAATGTAAAAATAGATAGATAGATAGATATAGATAGATAGATAGATAGATAGATAGATAGATAGATAATCGCATAGGAAGACATTCTATTACTCCGGCATATTGTCGCACCTTTACATGTTACCTGTGTACGTGTGTGCCTACCTTCATACCTTTAATCTATCTACCTAACTACCTACCTCTACCTACCTTACAACTACCTACTTACCTGACTAAATATATTTGCATTCATCTCTACCTAACCATCTACCTACATTCATATCTACAAGCTACCTGCCTACTTACCTGTATATCTTTCTGTCTATCCATTTCTCTATCCATCAATCTACCTATCTATCTCTCCATCTATCTTACTCCTATTTACAATTCGCTCTCCCTTAAATTTTACCTCTACATACCATTATATACTATATATTAACAATCACTTCTTACGTACCTTCCTATCATCTACATATGTTCCAAATTATACACCCTAACTTACCGTATTTTAACATGTATAAGGAACCCACCTGTATAAGGAAACCCCTTAATTTTGGGGCTTAAAATTTGGAAGAAAGATTTTGTAAGGTATTATAAAACTATCCACGCATAAGAAATCCCCATATTTTTTTAAATCCAAGTTTTGAAAAGAAAATGGTTCCTTATACACGTTAAAATACGGTAATACCCAACTATATCACTAGCCATACACACCCTATTTCTACATAGATCGCTTTCTACCAAATGACAAGCAGCGACCAGGTTCCTTCACATGCTAGAAATAGGTGTGAATTTTCTCTAAATTGACACACTGAAATGCAAACCACATATGTCCATACGTTCGTACACCTATTAGCGCGGCCTGTGATAAACACACACACGCGTACACACACGAGGGTAAGTGACAAATTAATGTAGCTTCTATATTTTTCAATGAAATTATTTAATATTTGGTGAAAATGGAAAGGTTCTATCATTATTATTATTATCATCATCATTATTATTATTATTATTATTATTATTATCATTATTATTATTATTATTATTATTATTATTATTATTATTATTCGTTTGGTGTATGAATAAAGGAGCTAATATCAAAATGGCTGCCCTGCTGGATATCCGTCAGAATCAAAGGGCAGTAACTGAGTTTCTTTCAACCGAAAGGAAAACTGTTGCAGACATTCACAAAGTACTGGAAACCGTTTAGAAAGCTTTAGGCCTACAGCGATGTGTGGAGATACGCTCGCCATCTGAATGAGAATTCAATTGACCAAAACGAATTGGGAAATTCATGTTTATCAGACGTGCTTTCAAGATGCCATCCGTCAACTTCTGTCACCCCGGCCAAAAAGAAAACAGCAGACGCTTTCATTTATAGATGATAGGTGCCTTTCATCCTTTCGCAGTCGGTAAAATAAGAACAAGTTGAATATTGAGGTTGATACAATCGGCTATCCTTCCCCCCCAAATTTCAGGCCTTGGGCCAATTGTAGAGAAGATTATTATGAACCAGAATCGAAAAAAATATCAAATGAATGGCGTCATGCGACCTCTCCAAAATTCAGAACTTTCAAAGCAGAAAAGTCAACTGGAAAAATCATGGTGACTGTCTGTTAGAATACTCAGGGTGGTATTTTTGTCGATTTCTTGCTGAAAACAAACGGTCAACTGTGAAACATGCAGTGAGATCCTTGAAACACGTAAACCAAGAATCCATTTAGTAAGACAAAATTTGAAGTTGACTAAATTTCTTCTTCAACATTACAACGCCAGGAACAAGGGACATCGCTTTCGGGTGGACAGCTCTGTCGCATCATTCTTACTTACCAAACTTAGCAACCCTAAAGAAAGAAACGCTGAGAAACAAACATTGTGGTGAGAGGCTCAGGCGTGACTGCGTGGTAAGAAGTTTGCTTTCAGGGCTCAGTTTCATTGCGTGGCACATTAGACAAGTGTCTTCTACTATTGATTCGGACCAACCAAGGCCTTATGAATGGATTTCATAGACGGAAACTTAAAGAAGCCTGTCATGTATATATATATATATATATATATATATATATGT
>NC_068997.1:53385069-53387081 GCF_001194135.2 Octopus bimaculoides | reverse complement strand
TAACTGTTTGGATTTGTAGTAAAACTGTTTAACTTTGAAAAAGACAATGCAAAGGGGAAGTAAATCGGTTCCAAACACACACACACACACACACACACACACACACAAACACATATATTTATATGTATGGATGGATAGATGTTCCTTCCATCTCATTAGCACTCATATATATATATATATATGTGTGTGTGTGTGTGTGTGTGTGTGTGTGTGTGTGTATGTGTGTGTGTGTGTGTGTGTTTGTGTGTGTGTACTTTATTCTTTACCTTTTCCCTTGTATTTGCCGAAATAAGGATTTTCGTGTATTCCTTGCATTTTTATAATAATTTCTTGTCATTATCTGCAGAAATAATAGAAATTTGAATAAAATTCATTCCCATTATATATTTAAATATGATTGGTAAGAGTATTATATTTCAAGGTTATCTTCGATTCCAGAGGTGCAGTTTACGGCAAACACATGCTTATTCGCACAGACACGCACTTATACACACTCACACACACACATTGATATATATATATTTATATGTTTATACGTGTGTGTATGTGTATGTGTGTAAAATTATATTTTAAAAATGTAGCCATAAAAGGTAATTTAATATATATATACCGTGGGGTAAAATAATTCTCATCATTTTGGGCATAAGCTCTGCTTCAAGACAGAAAAAGAAGATACTTGAAATAATGACTATCTGTCATTATGGAAGAGTCATAGAGATAATGAAATAAGATAGGGTAGAAGTAGGTGGTGAGATACCGCCCGATTCAAATGTTCCAACCGTTCAGAGTGGACCATGGCATTGTCCAGTTCTATCTGTATCTCACTATTTTTTACTCGACTGAAATTTTCATCAACCCTTTTAACCGTTTTGCCTTTGACTGTTTCTCCATAACCAAATCCCATGATATCTACCGTCTGCAATATCAATCTCCACAATTCGATCCTTCCTGCTGCCCTGGACAAATTCCAAACAAGACAGATACTGAGGCTTGCTTGCGTCGGATTACACTGTATACTCAACAGAGACTCAGAACGCCGTAGCGCCAATGACTTTTCTGACCTCAAAATATCACAGGCATCATTGAACTTCCGACCCCCTGTCTTTTCTTGTCGGTTGACTTCCCTATTAGTATGTGCCCCTTAGAGGAATAGGAGGATAAATGTCCTGATGCAGTACTAGGCAGTGGCTCTCACAGCTTCTGATCTTAACTGATCGGAAGTGTTATCCTGTACATTGTTTTGTCATGTAATAAAAGATGGGCTACAGCAAATATTCTGCTCAATACCACAGATTTGCTTGACTGTTCTTTGACCTTAACCAGTTGAGCATGTCCCTTGGTGGCTGACGATATGTGCATCTCTGATTACGAGCAGAAGTAGTCGGGGAGCATCATAGCCATGTGTTGAGAGGTATTCTTTTGGGGTTTTAATAATTCACCTCTGGAAGCATGGGTGTTTTGCTCAACATCCTTAAACAAACCTTATCCAGGGACTTCTTGAGCAGGACGGGCTACTCAGCCTGAAAAAAATTCTAACTGGGCCCCACTTGGAAACTCATGAGTTGTTTATCTTGATATGAGATCACCATGTCACGCACATATGGTTGTGATGCATGTGCCTGATGGACCCTCATCAGACAGGTAGTTATGATGGGTATAATGGGCTTTGTATATTTGTTCACCAGTGACAGATGGCTCGCGCTGCTCTCTCACTCAATGTAAATATTACTACTACTACTACAGCTACTACTACTACTACTACTACTACTACTACTACTACTACTACTACTGATAAAAATAATTATACTGATGATAATGATGATGATGTTCACTCCCGTCCAAGACGCAAGGCTTGTATTTGGGGGACAGGGACCCGTCCATTACATCGACTCCAGCTCTTGACAGGTGTGTATGTATATATATATATATATATACATATATGTATACACACACACACACACACACACACACACACACATATATATATATATATATATATATATATATATATA
>NC_068997.1:53381087-53382814 GCF_001194135.2 Octopus bimaculoides | reverse complement strand
ATATATATATATATATATATATATATATATGTACATGCACGCACAGATACATACATATATATGTGCGTGTGTAGGGGTGGAGTATAATATATGTATAAGTATCACTCACATACTCAAATATTTCTACTCCGTCTACAATGAGGCATTGAAACATTTGAATTTTTGAAACTGTTTCTCATCCATATGTGTGTGTGTGTGACTTCAAGAAATAATATAGGCAGCAACAAAACATGCAATAGACCCAACTGGGTTCTATGTCTTAACCTGGTGGAGTGATCGGAGACCCATTTTCAATAAGGACAACTCTACACAATAAAAAATGAATTCATATGTGCATCTGGAAATTTAATCTATGGAATTTCACGCTCGTGAAGAATATTACATCGTACAAACCGAACGATCCTTAAGACAACGCATGTTTTACATAGATCAAAAATTAAATTACGGGGTTACAAAGGAAGAGGATTCACGAAGTAACACCTCAAGTTTACAATTTTCTCTTCCTATCAATGTTATGAATTCATGTGACCTCGTGGTTAGCCTGTTGGGCGCCGGAGTCATAAAACCAGGGGTTCGATTTTTGGCGTGAGTGACGCACTGTGTGCTTCAATAAGGCTCTTCATTTAACATTGCTCAAGTTTATGCAGTTAAAAGCGTGAATCAGCAGAACGGTGGCGCCACGACGCTCTCTTTCCAGCTATCACATCTTGGTTGCGCCGCTGGATCATGCGTAAGAGGACCAAGAGGATCTCAATGTCTCGTCGAGACTAACACAAACAGGCAAAGCATCATACACACCACCATAACATACACGCTTGCAAGTGACGACCATGATTATCAATATGTATTTGTAACAGGTCAAAGTTCGCATTCCTTTATTTCTTTTTAACACTATGTCTCTGAGGCAGCGAGCTGGCAGGAACGTTAACACGCCGGGCGAAATGCTTGGCCGTATTTCGTCTGCCGTTACGTTCTGAGTTCAAATTCCGACGAGGTCGACTTTGCCTTTCATCCTTTCGGGGTCGATAAATTAAGTCCCAGTTACGCACTGGAGTCGATGTAATCGACTTAATCCCTTTGTCTGTCCTTGTTTGTCCCCTCTATGTTTGGCCCCTTGTGGGCAGTAAAGAAATAAGAAACTGAAAGAATCACATCGTATATGTGTGTGTGTGTTTGTGTCTTTGTGTCTTTGCTCCCCGAGATGCATGACAACCGATGTTGCTTTGTTTATGTTCTCGTAATTTCGCGTTTCCGCAAAAAAGCGTCCGATAGAAAAAGTACCAGACTTTAAAGAAACACTATTTACTGGGGTCGATTCATTCGACTAAAAAAATTCTTCGCATTGGTTCTCCAGCATGGTCGCAGCCTATTGATTGAAACAAGTAAAAGGCCAAAGATAATTTATTTATTGATAACACTTACGTCTCCCATCGTATTTATTATGTATTGATTACAAATATATACTTAATATGATATTATACTGTTATGATATTATGTTATAGTTTATTATGGTTATTTAACTATTATCTTTGCTAGCGTAAAAAACCATAGACTCTGAGAATTTAAACGAAAATATTGTTTTAATACACCTATATATGTGTAAGGAGATGTGTGTGTGTGTGTGTGTTTGTGTGTGTGTGTGTGTGTGTGTGTGTGTGTATGTGTGTGTGTGTGTGTGTGTTTGTGTGTGTTTGCTTCTTTGCCTCTTCGGAATGTCTGCCCTAAAC
>NC_068997.1:53379893-53380731 GCF_001194135.2 Octopus bimaculoides | reverse complement strand
TATATATATAAATGCAAACCTATAAATACACAGATCTCTATATAAACATATACATACATTCAGAAATATATGTATATACACACACACACACACAAACGCACACACATTTAACTGTATATGTACATATATAACTATACACTCAGATATATATCCGCACACACGTATCACTGTTTAACTCCACAGTTTATTTGCCGTTTAGAAGCAAGCTATAATGAACCATAATATAAATTAATATCTACTATTGAAACGGTTAATAATATACTCACACGATATTCCATATTCATTGGCTAATGTTATTATTGTTATTGTTATTATTATTATTATTATTATTATTATTATTATTATTATTATTATTATTATTATAGTGACTGTTGTGATTTTTTTTCCTTTCTTCTCTTTTCCTCACACTTTCACTTTTTTTCAGACCAAGCTCGCTCATTCCACCAACTCCCACCACCCCTCTCCGCCTTCTCTCTTCCTCCATATTTCTCGGTCTTCCTTTCTCTACTAAAATATAAACTACATTATTGGAGATTATGCGATACCTGTGTCTGTGTGTTCGGCCTAACTGTACGTTTTATATCACAGCGTTATATATATATATATATATATACATTCACTTGCATACATATATATAAGGGTGCGTGCGTGTATGTATCAATATATATACCACCATAAATACATATATACATATATATATATATAAATACATACATAATGTATATATATTTATATATATATATATATGTATATGTAAATATATAAAAATAAAAAGATAAAGAGAGCAATGGTAAGGTTGGAGAAGTATTTTATGGATACTTCTCCAACCTTACCATTG
>NC_068997.1:53376797-53379399 GCF_001194135.2 Octopus bimaculoides | reverse complement strand
ATATATATATATATATATACACGCACACACGCACACGAACACACAAAAACACAGAAACGCACACAGATGTACACACAAACGCATGCTCACATGCACACACACACACACACACACACACACGCGCGCATATCCATCCATCTATTTACTGTCTTCGTCTCTACTCTGTCTAAATCTGCAGTGACCGCCATCAAGGAAGGATCTGCATTCGGAGTCGCAACACGCACTTCGGTGCATGCACTTGCCTTATCCACACTGGCCCCTCTGTCAGCTAAACCTCAAGAGGAAAACCCTTTCATCGATTAGGATTCACGCCATAAAACAAAATGACAGCCGGGGTCTTTTAAGTGCCCCAACTCCTGTCTGTGCTGTCACAGTTGACACCAGACTTGAAAAATATAGCTTCCATCAGGCCATCCCAGCTAAATCTATGGTATCAGTGCCACGGGATCTTGTAGAAGGGACACCGATAACGTATAGTTGATATCACCCGTTAAGGCTCTGGTATTCCAATTCTCATTTCTTAAAGGTTGTTCACTGCTGGACACGCTTCTGGCTCTTGATTCAGCAATTATTAGCATCCCTCTTGAAGATGTACTTTTTATTGCCCTCAGACAATCACACCTACAGCGTCTAACACATTGCTTTGCCGATACTTCCCAATGTGGATCTGACTGGTGCCAATAAGAGTCTTCCACGCTCATTTTGCTGCTTATTATGCCCAATCAACGAAGGTTCCACATCGCAAAGACACCTAAGTTAATTTTCATTACTCTTATTGCCCACCATTTTGATCCTAGACGACAACTGACGCAATATAACAGTTGACTAGTCCCAATTTTAAAGCTTTTCACCATGGAGGTTGAAGGTTGTGGACAAATCTGCTTACGATCTAGTTTAAAAAAACTCTCATTCTCTAGGAAGAACAAGACCAAAACCCTAAATGAATTATCAGAGATAGCAGAGTGATGTTCAAGCTGGATCTGGTCGACGGGGAAGAAAAACGACCTCTATACCATCTGAAGGCAATATGTTTTGTATTTTAAGGCGACGAGCTGGCAGAAACGTTAGCACACCGGACGAAACGCTGATCAGTATTTGGTCTGTCTGGGTTCAAATTCCGCTGAGGTCGACTTTGCCTTTCATCCTTTCGGAGTCGATAAATTAAGTACCAGTTGCGTACTGAGGTCGATCTAATTGACTAGCCCCCTCCCCAAAAGTTTTGGACCTTGTGCCTAGAGTAGAAAAGAATATTTTTGTATTTTAACGCTAAGGCAAGTAATTCTGGGCGAGACCTTGAGATAGCGTTGACGTTTCACCGCTGCCATGACAACCAACGTTATTTTTTATTTTAGTATATGCTTTCGTGTTGTGTCAAGACAGGAGTCTTTCAACTATATCAAATCTCCCATGCAGTTTAAATGCACAACTCTCCCATATCGAAGCGGCTACAAAATGTCAGTAGAAGGGCACACAGGTGCCATGGCCTGGATGCGGCGCGGCCTTTTGAAAATAAGGAGTTCAGTGCCGAAACACTTGCCTAAGGAGGTGAGCTCAGAAGAAATTCTTCTGTTCTCTTCGAAGTTACTTACCACAAAAAAGGTCTGCTTTATTCTTTGAGTAACTCCTTCTATGAGGTGACTTTTCTGAATTATATATGTACATCTTCCTACATGTTAAACTTCATGGAAGTTTAATATAAGTATGTATATAGAAACATGCACATATGCACACATAAATACATACAAGACAATCCTGTTTCTATAGTCTAAATTCCAATGAAAGCGCATTGTTTCTAGGCTAGAAACTAGCCCCTTCTCTGTTTGCGAGAAATAAGAAAAAGTACGAAACAAAACAGGAAAGCATACGTACACATACACACATATATAAACATACATTCATGTACATATATGTTTATATATATAAATACATGTATACCTTCAATGCATTTGTACCATTGAAGATAATACTATTAATTCCAGTCTTTTATACAATACATACAAACATTCAAAAACACACAAACACGCATATATATATATATATATATATATATATATATATATATATATATATATGAATAGACCATGAATATACATACATACATACATACATACATATATATATATATATATATATATATATATATATACAATATACCTTTATATTGATAAACTGTAGATATAATACATATACCGCTCACACACACACGCGCTCTCACACACGTATGTATATTTGTATATAGATATAATGTAGGTTTAATATTGCCTGTCTCTAGCTTATATTCTTTCACATTTCATATATTTCAAAACCAGTAATAACATAGCAGTGTATTCGTAATGTTTGCACATCTAGTAATTAACCACGTTGCTTTCATAAATGCTCAGCAAATATTATGTATTAACATACATATATTCTTGTATGTGTGCGTGCGTGTGCGTCTGTGTGTGTGTGTGTTGTGGGGTATATATATAGACATAGTGTTACATAAATGGGTGATATATATATATATATATATATATATATATATATCGCTAATACCTGAGAGACTTCGCCTTCCCAATCGTTTCTGTATCGGTCTTACAATCCATATATATATGTATATATA
>NC_068997.1:53372715-53375002 GCF_001194135.2 Octopus bimaculoides | reverse complement strand
TATATATATATATATATATATTTATATATATATATGTATATATATATATATACATACATATCAGACATAAGGGTTCAAAAATAGAAATAGATATGGGTAATGCCCTGTTTTAAGCAAATTTGGTTAACTGCATCCAACAGTCGAGCACCAGAAAATGTAAGTAGTATATATATATATATATGTATTGCGGAACTAGAAGCGATCCAACGCCACACCTCAAGGAAGATAGACTCAGTAAAACACATGGGTTACTGGGAGGAACTGAGAGAACGGGGATTCTACTCCCTGGAGAGGAGACGTGAGAGATATACAGTTCTGTACATGTGGAAAATAATGGACTGTCTGGCTCCAAATTTCGGAGACCTCGTATTGACCAAGCGTCAGATAGTCAGCTCGCCGGCAGTTGCACAACCTAAAAGATTAGGTCCAATAACGCTTGCACAGGACCTTACAAACTCTCTCCAGTTGCTGTCAATTATCCAGAGACAAACCTGAGCAAGATATCCAGTGTAAATAGGGATCTCAGTCTCAGGAACGATCACAAGCGCAAACGAAAACCGCCGAAATGTTCAATGCCATGGCCTGCAAAACATACATACATATTTATATAGGCGCAGGAGTGGCTTCCTTACCAACCACATGGTTCCGGGTTCAATCCCACTGCGTGACACCTTGGGCAAGTGCCTTCTACTATAGCCTCAGGCCGACCAAAGCCTTGTGAGTGGATTTGGTAAACGGAAACTGAAAGACGCCCGTCGTATATATATATATATGTGTGTGTGTGTGTGTGTGTATGTTTGTGTGTCTGTGTTTGTTTCCCCAATATTACTTGACAACTGATGCTGGTGTGTTTAAGGCCTCCCGTAAGTAAGCGGTTCAGCAAAAGGAACCGATAGAATAAGTTCAAGGCTTACAAAGAATACGTCCTAGGGTTGATTTGCTCGACTGAAGGCGGTGCTCCAGCATGGCTGTAGTCAAATGACTGAAACAAATAAAAGAAAGAAAAGAAAAGAAGTGTGTATGTATATATATATATATATATATATATATATATATATATTGGTTACATAAATATATACGAACATGGATGAACTCAAACAGATGCATGCGTTTATAGATAAATAGATAGATAGATAGATAGAGAGAGAGAGAGAGAGAGAGAGAAAGAGAGAGAGGTGAACATAGAAATTCACACATAAAATTTACGTATGAATTTATTTTATAATGTATTCTACAAATATACAACATGCTGTTTATAAACATATAGACACGTATATACGCACACATATGCAAATATATAGACATACACATATATGTGTTTGCGTGTTTGTATGTGTGTGTGTGTGTATGTGAATGTGGGTGTGCAAAACGAAACATAAATAAATATATAAAAACATAAACATGTCAACATGACTCGGTGTTGGTTTAGATGGTGTCATGTATGCGTTACACTCACACACACACACACACACACACACACACACACATACACCTCACACACTTAAATGCATATATCCATATATATGTGTGTACGTATGCACATGTGTGTGGTCGTGCGTGTGCGTTTTCCGTTAGTTGCATTTACTTATCAATGTAACATGTATTTCACTTCACTCGGTCGCCCTGCTCTGACAACTGAATTTTAAATCTACAAAAGTTCACCACCAGAGGGCGAACGAGAGACATGGTTTATGAGACTGGAAACAACTGCAAGTGTATATCACTTGTCTCTGTTTTATGGTATCTTTCATTGGCTCCGTTGCCACTCCTTGACTACAACTGCACGTAAGAACCTGCCTGCATGAAACAGCTTGGTTTACACGGGGACGATAAATAAATATATACACAAACATAAATGCACACTGGAGCACACACAACGATATGTATACATACATACAATATATATATATATATATATATATATATATATATATATATGTATGTATGTATTTATGTATGTATGTATATGTAGGTCTGCACACGTACATAAAGTGTGCACTAAAGTATACATAGATGTTATTCATTTTAATTAAAGAAGCAGTCAAACACATTAAAAACCTTTTTATGTCACGTTTTGTTCTCCAATGTTACTAGCTGCGTCTGTGCTGAATATGGCGTTTCTTCCGCATTTGAACGAGGTGTCTGTGTTTATATACCCCCCACAAATATATAATATATATTATGTATATATATGTATGTGTGTGCGTGCGTATGTGTGTGTGAGTGTGTGTACATACATATACAAGTATAGTGTTTGTGAATATATATATATATATATATATATATA
>NC_068997.1:53370719-53371637 GCF_001194135.2 Octopus bimaculoides | reverse complement strand
AATGAATAAAAAAACTTCGAGTCACAATCGTTGTATACCAAAACAATTACCGTTCTTCAGAATTTCATTATTTTTAAATTGTTCATTCAATCACAATACCCCTACCTTGTACCACTTCATCTCTCTCTTCCTCCCTTTTCTCTCTCTCTCTCTCTCTCTCTCTCTCTCTCTCTCTCTTAGTTTCACTCTCTTGTCACATGGCATCTGTTTCAATTCTTTCCAGATTTCAAAGAACGAAGAATGAAGAACGTAAAATTTCATGAAACACAGTCATTTAGAACTGCTGACAGCTCAGATTTAGGCGATGCGTCCCTCTAGCGTCTCTCTCGAACGCTATGAAACAATATTCAGGGAGTATACAAACATACATGCAAATGTATGCATACACATACACACGCACACTCACAAACACACACATATATATATTCTTCTATTCTTTTACTTGTTTCAATCATTGACTGCGGCCATGCTGGAGCACTGCCTTTTAGTCGAGCAATCGACTCCAGGACTTATTGTTTGTAAGCCAAGTACTTATTCTATCGGTCTATTTTCCCGAACCGTTAGTTAAAGGGGACCAGCATCGGTTGTCAAGCTATGTTGGGGGGGACAAACATAGACACACAAACATACACACATATACATATGTATATATATTTACATATATACGACGGGCTTCTGTCAATTTCCGTTTACCAAATCCACTCACAATGCTTTGGTCAGCCCGAGGCTATAGGGCACTTGCCCAAGGTGCCACGCAGTGGGACTGAAACCGGAATCATGTACTTGGTAAGCAAGCTACTTACCACAGAGTCACTCTTGCGGCTATATGCACACACATACATATTATATGTGTATATGAAATATATGTATGTATATATGTAGCTGTATATATATATATATATATATATATATGTAGCT
>NC_068997.1:53366929-53369429 GCF_001194135.2 Octopus bimaculoides | reverse complement strand
CTTCTTCTTCTTCTTCTTCTTCTTCTTCTTCTTCTTCTTCTTCTTCTTCTTCTTCTTCTTCTTCTTCTTCTTCTTCTTCTTCTTCTTCTTCTCCTCCTCCTCCTTCTTCTTCTTCTTCTTCCTCTTTCTCCTCCTTCATCACCGGTATCTTCTTCTTCTTCTTCTTCTTCTTCTTCTTCTCCTCCTCCCCTCCCCGTCCCTTTCCCTTCCTTCTTCTTCTCACCCTCCATATCCTTTTCCTCGTCCTCCCTTCGTCATCCTCCCACTACTACTACAACCATTACTACCACTTATTAATACCAGTTTTTTCATTCCCTCATATTTTACTGAATCTCTCTCCTTTTTTCCTTTGTCATCTCTTTCTACAAACACATATACAAATGAATACATAGACACACACACACACACATACACACACATAAATATGACTACATATACGTGTGTGTATGAGAGAGAGAGAGAGAGAAAGTGTGCATGCGCATGTGTATGCATGTGTGTGTATGCATGTGTGTGTATGCATGTGTGTGTCCACTGAAGTGAGTGTTTACAAATTGGGATAAGGGATTCAATATTTAAATGAAACGTATATATGTGCAGCCCTTATAATGTCAGTTTTAGGGGGCAGATGCTTAATTCTAAGACTTATAAAACCCCCAGAGCGCAGGCGTGGTTGTGTGGTAGGAAGCTACCTTCCCAACCACATGGTTCCGGGTTCAGTCCCACTGCGTAGCTCTTTGAGCATGTAGCTTCTACTATACCCTTGAGCCAATCAAAATCTTGTGAGTGGATTTGGGAGATGGAGACTGAAAGAAGCCTGTCGTATATATACATATGTGCGTGTGTGTGCGTGAGTGTGTGCGTCTTAGTGTTTGAGAACCGGTGTTGGTGTGTTTATGTCCCCGTAAGTTAGCGGTGCTGCAAAAGTGATCGATAGAATAAGTACCACACTTCAAAAATTAGATATGGTAGAACCTCGCTTTACGAATGCCTCATTGTACGAGTAATTCGCTGTACGAGCCGAGACTCGTGCAAATTTGTCTTGAAGTACGAGCGGAAATCCGCAGTACGAGCACACAAATCGCCCCATCTTTAAGATAATTCAGTTAATAAAACCAGTTTACATATTTCTTTTGCATTCTCTTTTTTAAAATTGTCATTTTACTTGTAACTATTCGTCTTTAAAACCCATAAAAATTAATTTTTGAGTGATTTGTGGGGCTGGGACGGATTAATTATATATTAGTTAATTTCGATGTAGAAAATTGATTTGTTAAACGAGTAAATCGTAAGACGAGTTCATTGACTAAAGCCTGTTCAAGGTGGTACCCCAGCATGGCCGCAGTCTAAAACAAGTAAAAGATAAAAGATAAAAACGATAAAAGAAAGAACGATCTTTAAAATTCCAAGTAGGGTTGTACCATATAAGCTTTCGCTTATGAATATTACTAATGTTTTTTTATGTAACGTATTGTATCTTTGAAGCCATTGTTTTTTTATGTGTAGTTATTAAATTTGGCAGATTAAAGGATTATTCATAGAAGGATAAGCTGGATATGAGCGACCTAACTTTATTAACAAAATATTTGGATATTTCTGAAGGGTAGTTAGAATGTCGGCGTTTTCTTTGACATATAAAAACTTGAATGTGAAAATAGCTAAATGTGAAAGTAGCTAAAGAGAAACTGTTCCGAAGCCCATCGGTGAGCTGGCAGAACCGTTAGCACATCTGGCACAGTGCTAATCAACATTTTGCCCGTTTTACATTCTGGGTTCAAATTCCGCTGAGGTCGACTTTGCTTTTCATCTTTACGGGGTCGATAAAATAAGTACCAGTTGAGTACTGGGGTCGATGTAATCTATTTACCCCACCTCCAAAATTGGTGGTCTTATGCCAAAATTAGAAACCAGTGTTATCACGCGAAACAATACCAATACCATCACCATTACCACCACCAAAGCTGCTGCCATCAATATTATCACGACAACCATCTCCAATATCATCAACGCCACTGCCGCCATTATGAATATCACCAGGGTCACTGCAAATCGCCATCATGACACCAATCGCCACAACGACGAATACCCACTGCCGCCGCCGCCACCACAACTACCGTGACCATTAATCTTTAATTGGCAATCCGTGACAGATCTGATATGAAGTCATCAACCATAAAAGGTCAATGCTACCTTTTAAAGGCAGGGCCACCACTACCACCACAACTACTAATATCGCTCCCACCTCCGCAGCCACCGTTAATGCCACTAACATCGACACCACCACCGCCTCAATGGCCGCCATCACTGCCACCACCATCACAACAACAACAAGAACACAATCTCCAATCACATCGGAACTGCCGCCACCATTAACGTCACCACCATCACCGCTACCACCATCGCTACTACCACCTTCACCGCCACCGCCACCCTCACAGCCGCCACCATCACCACTGCTACCCTCATCGCCACCACCATCACCACTGCTACCCTCATCGCCACT
>NC_068997.1:53364015-53366919 GCF_001194135.2 Octopus bimaculoides | reverse complement strand
ATGGCCGCCATCACTGCCACCACCATCACAACAACAACAAGAACACAATCTCCAATCACATCGGAACTGCCGCCACCATTAACGTCACCACCATCACCGCTACCACCATCGCTACTACCACCTTCACCGCCACCGCCACCCTCACAGCCGCCACCATCACCGCCGCCGCCATCAAACCCAGTACCACCCTCACCGCCGTAGCCCTCACCGCCGTTGCCCTCACCGCCGACATTCACACCGCCGCCACCGTCACCACCACCATCCCTGCATGTAAGACGCCGCCAGCCAAAGTGTCACACTCAGTTAAAACTGCTGTTTTTTGTCTGCGGGGCGAGGGGCTCCCCAGGTCTCACATAAAATATGGTCAGGAGCCAGTCATAAACCACAGCGCCGCCTATTGTTGGCCTGACAGCCATTTGATTTGTCGCCGAAACATAAAGGCAAACATCACAAATAACAAAAACCCTAAGTAAATATAAAACAAAATATGATTTACGGTCCTCCTCGGCCACCATACAAGGTAAGCTCTTGTTTTTGTTGTTGCCGTAGTTGTGGTTGTTGTTTAACCCTGAGTTGGTCCTGATCCAGCACACTAAACCGGATCATCAAAAAGTTGCAAACCTGCTCCCAGTTTTTCTTTCTTCCTTCCTTCCTTCTTTCTTTCTTTCCTTCTTTCTTTATTTCTTTCTTTTTTCCTTTTTTTCTTTCTTCCTTTTCTTCTTCCTTTCTAACTTCCTTTACTTCTTTCTTCCTTCCCTCTTTCCTCTCTTTCTTTCTTTCTTTCTTTAAATCTGAAACTGCATAATCTTAATTTTTTTTCCTTTATCTTCTTTTAGCCATTGGACTGTGGCCATGATGGGGCACCAGTTGAAAGTTTGCAGTCGAACAAATGAACCCCAGTTCTTATTTTTAAGTACCTGTTCTATTCTAAACTTAGACATACGAAAAACCGCATCTACTAAAATGGTGTCCATTTTTCTATTTCGCACAAACCGTTTTTCAGGTGTTTCCCATGACAGCCCTTAATGTTTCGGGTTTCAGCGGTTTGGTTTCGGCCCAGATATTGTTCTTAAGCTGTTAAAGTGTCTGAGGCTTGTTGATATAAATGTTGTCCTTCAGAAAACCCCGTAGAAAGTAGTGAGGTGATGAGAGAGGGGAAAAGGGGATGGCCAGGATTGCGCCTGAACAGTCGGACATGTGGTTCCAACAGGGACCACATGTCAGGTTTATCTCGAACCGCTGGAAGTAAGAAATTTTCGATCGTAGACCGATATTAATCTCCCATAACACTGACAAGGTTCCCATTGTGGTCTTCAAAAAAAATAAGGTCCGATCATTTTTCTCCTTTGCTTTTGCACTCCGAAGCTTGTTAATTCTGGTTGCAACAAATTTTCAAATACCCTTTTTACACAACGATTTCCATTTTGTTCGTTCCAAGGCTGTTCACTCAACGGTGTTGTGAGCTATCTTCATTGCTAAGAAGTTACTCTTTAGATTGTACTTATATCTGAGCCATGGTCGACCAACATTCCTGTGTCCACTTTCAAGCTGGCTGTACATGAAAATTTTGAGTATTCTTTCGCCACACATTCTGACGTCATGGCCAGCACAGTGTAATTGTGATTGCCTGAGGAAGCTCTCGATTCTACCAATCTTACACTTGCTAAACAAGTCGGCATTAGAAACTCTGTCTTTTAGTGAATAACCGCAGATTGTCCTCAGACCGCATTTGTGGATGATGCCTAGCTAGTTAATATGTCGTCTATAGGGTATATATATATACATATACAGGCAGATAGACAAATAAATAAATAAATAGATAGATATATCGATAGATAGATATAGATACATGCATATATGCAAATATACCTAAGACTTATACACACACATACACGCATATACGCATCTATATATGTATATATATATATATATATATATATATATATATTGAGTAATGTGAATAGAGTTCGTATATACATGTGTGTGAGGGTGTGTCTGTTTGTAGATAGATAGAATTATTCATATATATATATATATATATGTTGTGTGTGTGTAAATATATATGTGTGTGCACAATATATGTATATGTATGTATGTATTTGCACACTTGTATGCATGCATATTTTTTCGTACGTATATAATTAGTCACCAACGCATACATGCATACAAATTCACAAATCCTGACACACATATATCAGTATGATTGCATGTGTGCTTGTGCTCGTCTGCGCATGTGCTTCAGTGCGTTCGTGTGTGTATACATCTCACCACTTGTGCTTGCATGTATGTGTGTGTGTGTATGTGTGTGTGTGTGTGTGTGTGTGTGTTTTGTCAGCAACTAATGAAAGTCAAATAAAATATTGGATTTAATTTCTCGTATTTTGGCAAAGATGAAAAATAATGAAACAGCATCGACATCAAAAATTACAACAACATAATCAATCAAAAACAATTAACAAAAAAGACCCAGGTCGACGACCATAAAGAAAATTAACAAAAACAAACAACAACAACAACAACAACAACAACTGCAAAAATAATAATCACAATTAACCACGTCAACGGTAAGAAGAGGAATAACGAGACTCGTAATAATATTGGTAACAATCACAACAGTTACAATAAGAGTAACAGCAATCACTGCAACAACAGCAAGAACACTACCAACAACAGCAATAATAATAATAATAATAATGATAATAATAATAATAATAATGATAATAATAATGATAATAATAATAATAATGATAATAATAATAATAATAATAATAATAATAATAATGATAATAATAATAATAATGATAATAATAATGATAATAATAATAATAATAATAATAATGATAATAATAATAATAATGATAATAATAATGATAATAATAATAATAATGATAATAATAATAATAA
>NC_068997.1:53362948-53363697 GCF_001194135.2 Octopus bimaculoides | reverse complement strand
ATAATAATAATAATAATAATAATAATAATAATAATAATAATAATAATAATAATAATAATGATAATAATAATGATAATAATAATAATAATAATAATAATAATAATAATAATAATAATAATAATGATAATAATAATAATAATAATAATAATAATAATAATATCAACAGCAGCAAAAAACAAAATGAAATTGCTGAAAGCGGATGAATAATAAACGTTTTTAAATTAATTACTTATACAGGAAATTGAAAATTTAGAATCTGATTAAAAATTAGGTTAGTGTCTGTCTTTTGGTGTGTGGCTCTTGAAGAATCCTCCAAGAATCCGCTGGGTTTTTTGTTGTTTCCTCTTTCTTATATGTATTTCTTTTTTGATCTGACTAGCCATTGGCCTTATTAAATATCGGTTACTACTAAACATCTGGTCACATACACACGCACACATAAATGCACATATCTGTATACTCATGAGTACGTGACTTTTTTTTTTTTAAATATTTACAAAATAGTAAAACAAAATATAAAAGATCGAAATATGAATTTACTATGTGCATATATTTTGAAATATATGTATTCTGATGTGCATGGACATATACGTATGTATGTATGTATGTATGTATGTATGTATGTATGTATGTGTGAATGAATGTATGTATGCACGTATGTATGTATATCTATGCATATGTGTATTTATCTAATTTTATATATATGTATGAGTATATATATATATATATATATATATATATATATATAT
>NC_068997.1:53359994-53362834 GCF_001194135.2 Octopus bimaculoides | reverse complement strand
ATATATATATATATATATATATATATATATATATATATACTTATATACACACACATATGCATACACACAAACGCACACACATAGGCAAATAAAAATTAGAAACAGGTACACAGTGAATATATTACAGTTTCTGATGGAAAAATAGTAGTGATGTTTCGAGCATTGCTCTTTGTCGGAAAGAAGAAAAAGTCCAGAGAGAAAGAAAAGAAGGAAGGAGGAGGAAGTCTGAGAAAGGTATTTGTGTTGTTACATAGCGAAAACTTACTGACCAGGTGTTTCAGTTAAGTGAGTTACGTAATCACCGAGAAGGCATAACAACAAGTTGTTGGTGCTGTGATTTCATGAAAACTAAGCGAACAAGAAGAATGTCTCTCAAATGCTTGTACATACATGAAAGGCGGCATGTTTAACAAGCCTTGAGTTACGTCACCATTTGTGCCACTAAAAGGTTCGAAGACCAACATTTTTGAAAAGCTTGAAACATATGTTGTTCAGCACTTATGTTTCTCTAAAATTCCTTGAAAAATGGTGGGCAGAAATAGAATGGGAATCTGCTATACATGGGTTAATATAGAAGGAACTGCAGTGCAGTGCACCAAATTTCAAGTTCACCATAAGCCAGAAAATTTCCCTAAACCCTCATAATGGAGTGGACACTGCTAAAGGCCACCGAAGGTCCAGGAGGAGGCATCACACCTGGAGGCATATTAGATCTAACACTCAGAAACAGGATCAGTTGTATAACCATCCGAGCAATCACAGATCCAGACGACATATATTCTCACAAAAAGTGGTTTAATTTGAAGTTGTGGAGGAATTCACACACCCATAACCACTGCGCCATGCAGTAGAATCGAACCTGATAGTATTTGATGTGAAGCGAAATTCTTAATCTCATGAGCATACCTGTGATTTTCATTTTAATGATTTCATTGGTACAACTGGACAAAGCGTTGGCAATATGAACCGGCAATGTGTTGTGTCCTTGTGCAAGACACTTTACGCCACGTTGCTCCAGCCCACTCAGCTGGCAAAAATAAGTTGTACTTGTATTTCAAAGGGGCCAACCTTGTCACATTCTGTGTCACGTTGAATTTAACTAAAACTTACATTAACCGTACACGTGTCTGTGGAGTGCTCAGCCACATGCAGGTTAATTTTATGAGCAGGCTGTTCCGCTGATCGGATCAACTGGAACGCTTGTGGTCGAACCGCCATAGTACCAGTTGGTCTGTGTGAGCATGTGTGTGTGTGTGTGTGTGTGTGTGTGTGTGTGTGTGTGTGTGTGTGTGTGTGTGTGTACGTGTGAGTGTTTGTATGTGTTCTTGTAATATTTACTCTTCAAACGTTTGAATAACGACATCACTTCCTTTCCCATGCTTTTCATGTGTGAATGACGTATAAAACGAACTACTGGAATGTTGAATCAGACATAAATCTCCCACTCTGCAGGTGATAAAATACTGGCGTACAGCACAGTGCATGTTTTACACGCACATGCACACACACACACACACACACACACACACACGCACTCTCCATCTCTCTGTCTCTCTCACACACAAACCCGTCAGCATAAATACACGCTAGCACGCTTACGCCAACAGGGCCACATTCGCAAATATATTATATAGTCGATACGATCGAGAAAAACGATTCCATTTGCGAACATCTCCATGTGGTTCTTCTCTTCATTCATTGGTCCATTTTTCTTGCAGACACTTCGGTAAGTGAGTGAAACATTGAATATAATTCTGCCATCTTCGACTGTTTCCAATTGATCAACGAAACAAATGAGTCAAAACGAAAAGTGAAAGATTCACTTCGAAAATATATTAGAAAATCCGAAAGGGTGGACGCCATTTTGAAGATGTTTTCTTTTGTATTTTTCGCATTTCGTTATAGTTGTTGTTGTCGTCGTTGTTTTTATTGTTGTTATTGTTGATGGTGGTTGTGGTGGTGGTGGTGGATTTTATGGTTTTTAAGTTTGTTATTCTATTTGTTTTCTGTTATTCTTTTATTCTTTGTTTTTTTTTCTATTTAATGTTTATTTGTGTTGTTTTCTTGAATTTTTATTTCCGCACCATTTAATAAAGTTACGTTCTGTGAGACGTATGTCTTATTATTCTTATCTCGGCGATATATATATTTGTGGCAGCAATTTGATAGTGTGTGAACGGAGCGAGAGGATAACATGACATCTCCAGTTAATATTAGGTTAACAGAGATATTTATGGGATTAAGAAATGTTCGCTTTTTCACAGCCATCAATGAATTGCAAATGGCGGAATATGTGCTCAGCCATAGACACAAATACCCAAAGAAATCAAGTGTACATAACATTATCAAGGATTAGCAAATATCATTATATCTATATGCCTGTGTGTGTGTGTGTGTGTGTGTGTGTGTGTGTGTGTGTGGAATATAAGATATATATACTTGTGAGTATATACTTACGTGTATATGCATGTTTACATGTATATAATATACATGTATGTATATATATATATATATATATATATATATATATATATATATATATATATATATATATATATATATATATATATATATATATCAGTCTATATATATACATACATGTAATTTATAACACAAAAAGATGGAACGTACAGGCATCAATCCAATACACAACAATTGTTTCCGTGCATTAGCATCAGCCGACAATTCCCGAGCTTCCATATTATGCATATTATTTTATAAACATCATATACGATATATAAGATTATTACTCAGAAGAGATAACATATATATTTACATACACTCATGTAGTATCGAAGAAAAGCTATATATATATATATATATATATATATATATATATA
>NC_068997.1:53356282-53359524 GCF_001194135.2 Octopus bimaculoides | reverse complement strand
TTCTATACAAATTCTAAATTGCTAGGACGAAAACAAACCAATAAAAACGTTTGTTAAGATGTCACTTATTTATTAAAACTGAATGGTTTTTCTCTCGTCTCGTATGTCAAACAGAATCGTTAGCATGCCGGGTGTAATACTTAGCAGCATTTCATCTGTCTTTACATTCAGAGTTCAAAATCCATCGAGGTCGACTTTGCCTTTCGTCCTTTCGGGGTCGATAAATTAGGCACCAGTGAAAAACTGATGTCGATGTAATCGACTAGTCCCCTCCCCTCAAAATTTCAGGCCTTGCGTTATTAGTAGAAAGGTTTATTTTTGTTTCTCTTATCTGGCTTCTATTCCACTCACTTACGTAACCCGAGGTTGATGTCCCGCCTCGTATTGCTCTGGCTACTGGAGGGGTTACGTGGTCACAGTTTATTGTGCCCCCTTTTTTCTTCGCACACTCACACACACATACACATACACATAAACACGCACACATGCACATACACATAAGCACACGCACAAAAATATTTGTATGCGTGTGTGTGCGTGTGTGTGTTTAAATAAGAGAAAAAATGGAATTCACAGAGAATAGACTTTAAACGACATACTACATGGTGTATACTCAAATTTAAAATCATTACTTATGTATGTATATATGTATGCCTACGCGCGTACACACACACATTACATATATACACATACACATACACATATGCATACATACTTGTATACATCCATGTATGTGTGTTGAACAAATTTATATATGTTCTCGTATGCAGTGTATTATACTCTAGTGTGTTTACGTACGTACTTGCAAATAGTGTGTGCGCATGTGTGTGTGTGTGTGTGTGTGTGTTTGTGTGTGTGTGTTTGTGTGTGTGTGTGTGTATGTGTATCTGTAAGTAAATTGTTAAAGATAAAGATAACTCAGGGATACAGAAAAAAAAACATATATATTGATCTATTATTGATTGATTGATTGATTTAGGAATGCAGTAGTTAGATATGGAGAGGTAGGGTGAAAATGGATCCTAGAAATAAGGGGGGGGTGTAGATGGATGTGGGCCGGAAGAAAAGAGAAAGAAATTAAAGAGAGAGTAAGACAAGAAAAGCGAGACAACGAAAGAGAGAAAGGGCAAGAGAGAGAGAGAAAGAGAGAGCGAAGGAATGATGACGTGTGGGAAGAAACTAAAATGGCGGTGAGTAAAATGTGCGAGAGACAGAAATGTTAGGAAATGGAGTCTTCACTGAAATAGCCCTGAACCGCGGCGAAGTCATAGTTTGTTGTTTTTGTTGGTGTTGTTGTTGTTGGTGGTGGTTTTAAAGACACGTACCAAAAGACCTGTTAACCATGGTAATTAAGTGGAGGAAGAAAGAGAGACAGAGACACACAGAGACAGAGAGAGTGGGAGAAAGTGATTGAGAGGAGGTGGAGAAATTAATTGGTCCACTGTTCACAACCTGGCTTCACACAGTTTTCTATTGTCTTTTTGAACATGACGTTCTGTGCGTAGTCCGCCCTCTTTCACCCCCACCACACTCTCTCATTCTCTCTCTCTCTTTTTATTTTTATTTTTCTTCCTCTTTCCCACTCTCTACATATCTATCTGTCTCTCTTTCATTTGTTTCTCGTTCTATTTGTCATTCTGACCCCGTCTCTTTGTCTAGCAATCTCCCTATCTACCTCCCTATCTATCTATCCATCTGTCTATTCATCTATCTATCTATCTATCCATCCATCTATCTATTTATCTATCTATTAGTCTGTCTATCTGTTTCTCTGTTTGCCTGTCTACTTATCTACGTATCTATCTATTTATCTGTATTTATGCGTGCGTGTGTGAGAGAGAAATAGAGTGTATGTGACACAGAGAGAGTGTTCTGTGTGTGTGTGTGCGTAGGTGCGTACGTGTCCTGTGTACAAGAGCTTGTTTCTTTCCTTCTCGATCTTACCAACCCTTTTATTTATCTATCGAACGGATGCACCCATTCACCGTTCATCCTTCTATCTATCCACACGTACACATACGCAAACACAAGCATACACACACGCATGAATACACACACAAACACACACACACACACACATACACACACATGAACACACGCACACACACACATGAACACACACGCGTGCGCACGCATACACACATGAAGACGCGCGCGTCCACACACACATGAAGACATGCCCGCGCGCGCACATGAAGATATACATACTCACACACACTCGCACACAAGCCCACACACACGAAGGCACACGCATACACACACACACACACACACACACACACACTTCTATACCTATAAATATTTCTTTTTATCTTTTATCTCTTACTTGCTTCAGTCATTGGAGAGCGGCCATTAAGCTGAAGGATTAGTCATTGCATTTTGGCATTTTGTAGGGTATATATTATCATACTTTTAAAAGAAGAGAGGTGACAGTGACTGTCTGATAAGGGCTAAGAGGCCGAAACTTCGAAGTTACCGTCATCACTCTTCCTGCAAAAGTCTGATGTATATCAATGTGTAATTATGTATGTCAACATATATATGTACACACACACACATATATATATATATAGTACCTATGTACATCGAATATTTATTGTATATGCATTATACAAACGCACACCCTAACACACTCATATACAGATGTTATATTTTCGTATGCTTATGAATATATGTAATCATGTAAACACTTATCTATTTGCATTTTCCCTCACTCTGCAACCAAAATACCAACAATTTATTTCTTTTGTATTGTTAAAAAAAAAGTCACGTGGTATTTCCAGTAATAACTCTTTTCCATTTAAACTAAAATATAATAGAATTTGCATTCTTTGTATTGCTTCCTGAAACTATACCACAAGTCAGTTGTACTTTAAATTTTTAAATCTTTGTATACTTTAAATTTTGAAATTATATTCAAAGTGAAATAACAAAATAAACTAAGATTCATAATGGTAACTATGTTTATGACGATGATGATGATAATAATAATAATGATAATGTTAATGATGATAATGCGTAATTACTGCGAAGCTTTTGTGTGATATTGTATTTGAGTGAGTAAGCGACTACGAATATAAATATGATTTGACTTTTTCAGTCCATAATGACGGCATCGTATCATATTTATGTTGAGATTTTACCTGTTCTGGTGTTTTATAGAAATTCTGAATCCTCCAATATCGTTCTTCTGATTTCCGCTGTCGTTTCGGAAAACAATCCTTTCCCTTTACGTCTTTCAC
>NC_068997.1:53354492-53356272 GCF_001194135.2 Octopus bimaculoides | reverse complement strand
TAGAATAGAAAGAAACAGAAATGAAGAAAAGAAAAAAAGAAGAAGAAAAAAACAGAAAGACGTGAAAATCCGAAATAAACTCTTTCGAGTTAATATTCTTGATGTTTTTGTTCTGAAACAGCGGCGGGGGTGCTTATTGTTGGAGAAATTTCAAACGATGGATACTGAAATTTTGTTGAAATGCTAAGGAAAGCAGAACGGGGTGCAAAAGTTTTATTGAAATGCTATCGCTATCAGAACTGTTCCTCTGTCTGCGAGCAGCAACTGGTGAGTGTTTTAATAAGTGCTTGTCAGTATGGTTGCATTTGGCAAGTTCTTCGCCAGAACCTAGCTAAAACACAAGAAAAATATTTGTTTTTCGATCGTATGTTGTTTAAGATGTTTAAGGACATAAATGATGAAATTTAATCCGGTCATATTTGGCCCAAAGATTCTACTTGCCTTCTGTTAAAAGTGACCTGATCCAACCTCTCGCACCTACCCTACAATGTTACTCTAAAAATATACAAGCATACAATTGAAATATTAAAGCTATAAGATAATGTGGGATTAATTCAAAACAATTTGAATAAATAAGCATTACATTTGATAGAGTAATCTGAATGCTAAAAGATCTACCGCATCGAGTTCAACGGGTCCCACTTATGCCTCAAAGGGCTAGCGATAGTTAGAAGGATGACGTCATCAAGGACCCCAACAACACATATTAAGGGAAACAGTACTAGGTCCTTAATAAATGATGATAATTGTTTCCGATTTTGGGAGTAATTTAGAAATGTGGGACTTTATAGATGCAAGTACATGAGACATGCTTCATTTTACTGACATCAGAAAGGATGAAAGACATCGACCAGATTTGAACTCACAACTCAGTGAACAAGAAGAAGTGCTTTAGCGATACCACGTGTTAGCTCCCCTTAAATCAGACTATGGAATAATACTAGAATATAAAAGCAGTGAGCTGAAAGAATCGTTATCACGCCGGAAAAATTGCTTAGCGGCATTTCTTCCAACTTTCCATTTAAATATTCAAATGACGTTGGGATTGACCTTGCTTTTCATCCGTTTGGGATCGATAAAATACGTAGCAGTTGAGCACTAAAGTTGATGTAATCGACTTGCAACTTCGGCGAGAATCGCTGCTCTTGTGCCACAATTTGAATCCAATATACGAAGAACGTGACAAGATTATCTTAGAAATTCAATGAATTTAGAGATTTCAAAATAAGGGAAAAAATGTCCGAAACAAAGATGTATGTGTGCCCCCTATGAAGGGGAGACTTCAAGTGATAAATACATATGAAATATGTATTTATCCCGAATTACACTAGTTCCTTGATGTGGTAGTAAGAAATGACGTATATTTATTCAGCTTATAAAGCAAGTTGGAGCAATAACAAAAACAAATTTTAAAAAAACACACATATACATTATTTTTTACTCTAAGATAGATAACAGAACATCTGTTGAGGTGGCTATAACATGTCCGCGCAAGAAATCACACCAACATGGAGCTAATAAATCAGAATGGTCAAACCCGATACGCGCCGTCCTCTGATATAGAATAAGAGTTAGCATTGCACGTCAAGTTGTCTCTAATGACCAAAGAACAGGAGTAAAACACCTCATTTGAGTGATTCGGGTACATGCCATGAAGCTATTTAAAAGGGTACTAACACAAATACATCGGTCCATAAATATATCAGAATATACACTTGCATACATACATACATACATATATATACATATATATACACACACACATATATATATATATATA
>NC_068997.1:53351652-53353396 GCF_001194135.2 Octopus bimaculoides | reverse complement strand
TATATATATATATATATATATATATATATACATACATACATGCATACGCACATACATACATACATATATACATACCTACCTACATATATATGTTTGTGTGTGTGTATGTGTTATGTATATATGCATATGTACATGCATAAATTTGTACAATACAGCATAAGTCAGAGGAACAGAAGGAAATTGAAGCATTACAGTGAGGTTAATAAAAACGTAAACACATTCTTTCTATAATATTGACTTGAGGATAGAAAAAGGTGATGGGAGTCTCCTGACGGACCGTTTCGCGCTTTGTTGACCGCTTTGTGTGTGCACGTGTGTATGTGCTTTTGTTCAACACTCACTTGACTACTGGTGTTGGAGAGCTTACTTCTCTATAACCTAGCGATTCGGCAAGTGATCGATAAAAATTAGTACCAGGTTTTAAAAAAATAAGTAATGCAGTTGATTCATTCTACTAAAAGTGTTTGAAGGTGGTGGCTCAGCACGGTCGCAGTCTAATGTCCGAAACAAATGAAAGATTAAAATATAATCGTCCGTAAGCTGCACTGATGAGATAGAAATATACCGAAACAGCCATCAACAGTTAAATGGAAAACAACACTATATGCATTATGTAGCTTTAACTATCTATGCTTTAGATTAAAGATAACCCTTAAGCATTTAGAATACTCTTTCATATGTAATGCTTATTCATTCACATTCATTTGAATTAATCATGTTTTGTTATCTCGGAGCTTTGACGTTTCGATAATGTAATTGTTTATCGTTTGTTTTTCAAGAAAGACATTGTAGTGTAGGTGTGAGAAACTGGATCTGGCTGGTTTGAACATAGCACAGCTAGAATACATGGTCTGGGTGAGTCAGTTTCAAAAGCTGAAGGGTTAACGGAGGTGATAGGAGAAAAAATATTCTATTTATAAATTCAATACAGGAAGATATATTTCACCTAGAATCAAACATCCGCCCTAGATATTACATTAAATGCTAAATAATTACTTTGAACCTTCAGTAAAGAAAATAAAAAGAGGGGAGAGCATCTAGCGGGCACAAAATAGCGGCTGGGGGAGGAAATAACAAGATATGATTGATAGAGGAAATACGGTGCGTGTGTGTTATGAATACAGATCAGATGTAAGAACTAATGAAAAAGTCCCTATGTGGTTAAATGAGATGCAAGAAATAGCAACGAAATCTCCGTCGTGTCACACTCAGTCGTCATAAGATATGAAAACACAGAGGTAATGTAATCCTAGATACTCTTTACCTGATAAAAAGACTAGAACGCCTTTGATCAATGGCCGGCTTGATACGAGAAGACCTCGGGGTGTATATACAAAAATATACAACATACACACACACACGTTTTTATGTATACGTAAGTTTATCTGTAGAGAGACGATGAATAGTATACGTGAATGCATTCTTACACACCATTCAATTTTCCTTTCTATTTCTCTCTCACTCTCCCTTTCTCTCTCTCACACTTTCCCTTTCTATCTCTCTCTCTCTCTCTCTCTCTCTCTCTCTCTCTCTCTTTCTCTCTTTCATTATATATATACACACACATATATATATAGATAAATAAATAGATAGATAGATAGAATGTGATAAGTGTGTGTGTCTGTTAGGTATATATATATATATACATAAGGGACACATATATGTATATATAAATATAAACATATATATATATATGTGTGTGTGTGAGTGTGTGCTTATGTTTATATATACATATATACGTATA
>NC_068997.1:53348988-53350329 GCF_001194135.2 Octopus bimaculoides | reverse complement strand
GTGTATAGATAGATAGATAGATAGATAGATAGATAGACAGAGAGATAAAGTGATTGCTAAATAGACAGACGGACGGACAGACGGACAGGCAGACAGACAGACAGACAGACAGACAGACAAACAGACAGACAAACAGACAGATCGATCGATAGATAGATAGAGGCAGACAGACAGACAGATAGAGAGATAGATAGACAAACGCACGTATATTTATGTATCTATTTCTCTCTCTGTGTTCTTCAGCGTGAATGAGTGTGTGTATGTGTGTGTACATGTACGTGTGCTAATGTGTGTGTGTATGTGTGTATGTATAAATCTGTCGTTCTGAATACCTGTTAATGTTACGATTAACCAAGCCATGCTTCTGTCTGTCTGCATGACTGACTGTCAGTATCTCCTTAAAACGGTCGTTATTTTACCTGGATTGCTGTTTCTGGCTTTCCATACACATTTGTGCGTGTGCGCGCTTGTGTGGGAATGCGTGCGTGCGCGTGCGATGTATGTGCGTGCGTAAATACATGTGTGTGTGTGCGTGTCTGTGTGAATGCCTGTAGTTGTGCTGACGAAGGCATCACGTGACCAAAGATTTCTTTTATGAGTACATGGCTACCAGAAACATGTCATGAATGCATGTACGATTGTATGCATGCATGTGTGAGTGTGTATATTCTATCCCCGTACTTTTGCCGAACCGCTTAAATCACGGGGGACTTAAACACACCAACGCCGGTTGTCAAGTCGTGGAAGATACAAACACGGATACACCCGCATACACTTACTTATGTATATATACACCACGGGCTTCTTTCAGTTTCCTTCCAGTAAATACTCACACAAGTGTTTGGTTTGCTCGAGGCTATAGTAGAAGACACTCGACCAAGGTTCCACGCAGTGGGACTGAACCTGGAACCATGTGATCAGCAAGCAACCTACTTATCATATAGTCACGTGAGTGTATTGGGTCTTATAAAAGGACCGACAATTTCGGTTCAGTGAAGAACTCAATACAGGTGCATTGTCCCAAGATGTATGGAAATTACATTGACAGTTTCTCCTAAGTTTTACCAAGTATATAGGTTATTAGAACTAACTGGTTGAATAAGAGAGACACCCAGTGACACCCCGATAAAATCGTATGTATATATGCGCCGCACGTGTGCATGTATATGTGTGTTTGTGTGTGTATGTTTGTGTGTCTGTGTATGTATATATGTATATTTGTATATGTATATATAATGTATAATATTATATACAGTTATAATATACCTATTATGTATATGTATATATATATATATATATATATATATATATATATATATACACGCACACACACACATAAAC
>NC_068997.1:53347816-53348933 GCF_001194135.2 Octopus bimaculoides | reverse complement strand
ATATATATATATATATATATATATATATATATATATATATATATATATATACACGCACACACACACATAAACACACACATACACACACAGACACATTCAAACATATATCTATACAGAATTTATACAGGGGTGGAGAAACAGAGCAGGGTGTCATTCAATCTATCAATTAATCATTAATATCACTGAGACCATCCAACCGTGTCCTCCACTCACTTTCGCTCTCTCTTTCTTTCTCTTCTCCCTCATACTCTCTCTCTCTTTCTCTCTCTCTCTTCTCCCTCACACTCTCTCTTTCTCGTCACTACCACCCTCTCCATCCTTTCTCTCCACTTCACTGCTCCCAATCTCAGATCTCTAGATACAGCCATTAAATAAATAGATAAATGAATAAATGTAAAACAAAAAGAACACTGCTACACCCTTGTAAGTTGACCTTAAATCAAGTCACCACCCCACCCTATGCGCCTTAACTATATGAACCTTCACAAAGGGATGATGTACATATGCGTGTGTATATACCTAAATATGTATATATTTGTATATAGGTACATATATACATACATCGTTATATGTGTGTGTGTTTTATTCACATATGTATATATTTACATAAATATATGTACATATGTATGCATGAAACTACACACACACACACACACACACACACACACACACACACACATACACATACACATACACACACACACACACACACACACACATATTCAAGCATGTATATTTGTGTGTGCGGGTATCTTGTACAGTAAACAGGGTATCGTTAGTTTTGCTAACCTGGCATTCATCTTTTTATAATGAGGTAAGTAAAAAGAAATCATTAGATTCTAAGTACCCAGATACATATATATATATACACTCGCATGCGTATAGATGTACGACAATATAGGTACGTAGGGGTGTGTCTGATTGTATGACTGTCTGTGTATGTATGTGTGTATGTTTACTTCTACATGTAAATTTATACATACTTTCGCACGCTTTAACATACTCGATAAACATACGTATATATACAAACATGTTCAAATACATATATATATATATATGCTTTATATTACAAAGATACAGGAAGATAAACATATATATATATATATATATATATATA